>NW_024068819.1:0-94260 GCF_009389715.1 Phoenix dactylifera
CTAAAGCTGTTGGAATCTACCATTTGGAGTTGCCCTCGGAAGAGCTCCTAGAATTAGAAGATTATTATTATATGTCCAAAATTATTAGAATGTAATTTTCATTCCTTTGTTGTTAAAGAAAGAATATGAAATTAATGTAAAGAGCAATGGTTGCTCAATTTCTTTTTCTAATAAAGTCTATTGCAATGGCATTATGGAAAATAGTTTTTTTGTTCTATTACTTAATGACAATGTCTTTCATATTGATAAAAGCAATAAAAGAAAGAGAGAAGAAGTAAATAACACCCTTCTTTGGCATTGCCGACTTGGTCACATAAGCGAATCAAGAATCAACAAGTTGTACAAAGAAGAGTTCTTGGATCCTTATGATTATGAATCAATAGGAACTTGTGAATTTTGTCTTATGGATAAAATGACTAAGTCTCCATTCCTCCATGTCCAATGAATGGAGAAAGGGCAAGTGAGTTATTAGGACTTGTGCATACAGATGTATGTGGTCCTATGAAAACTTCAGCTAAAGGTGGATACTCTTACTTCATCACATTCACTGATGATTTATCAAGGTTCGGATATGTGTTATTATGAAACATAAATCCGAAGCCTTTGATAAGTTTAAGAGTATGCAAAATATGGTTGAAAAACAAAACCGAAAGTGCTATTAAAGATCCATTCGATGCTGCATCGAGGAGGTGACCTACCTTTCTAGCTGATTTTTTTAAATTATCTTAAAAAAAAGGCATTCTCTCTAAATGGACTACCTCCGTATACGCCACAATTAAATGGTGGTGTAGCGCAAGTGGAGGAAAATCGTACTTCTATTAGATATGGTACGGTCCATGGATGTGCTTTAACAGATTCTTCCTATTTTCTTCTGGGATTTTGGCCCTAGAAGACTGCATTCACTTGTATTAAATAGGGTACCATCAAAATGTCTGTACTTTTAGTACTCCATATGAGTATGGAGAGGAAAGAAGCCTAATCTTAAGTATCTTAATATATGGGTTGTAAAGCTTATGTCAAAAGAAATTTTGGACACAAGCTAAGTGCTAGATCAGATAAATGTATTTTTGTACGGTTATCCTAAAGATAGTATAGGAATACATCTTCCTATCATCCTACCGAACAAAGGTTTTGTAGTAGACATGCAACTTTTTAGAGAAAGAGTTTATCTTAGAAAAAGGCAAAGGATAGGAGAATTGAACTTGAAGAAAGTTCAAGACCTACAAATGGAAACACAAGATTTTCCTCAACCAGATGTACCATTTGATTGAAGTACAACCATAACACATATCTCCTCTCCAAAGTTCAAATAGAGTGCGAAATGCACCTTAAGAGGTATGGGTTTATCATTGAGAATGATGAAAGCCCACATCGTTGAAAATGATGATCCTCTGACCTATTTGGAAAGCTATCATGAGGTATGACTTCTAACAAATAGTTAGAAGCTATGAATCCGAAATAGACTCTATGTATACCAACCAAGTAATGGGACTTGGTTGATGCACCAGAAGGTGTAACCCTATAGGTTGCAAATGGGTCTATAAGAAGAAGATTGGAGCAGATGGCCAAGTAGAAACCTACAAGATTAGATTGGTGGCAAAAGGTTTCAGGCAAAAGCAAGGAATTGACTATGATGAAACTTTTTCATCAGTTGCCATGCTTAAATTTATTCGGATTGTTGCTTGCAATAGCTGCATTACTATGATTATGAAATCTGGCAGATGGATGTCAAAACCGCCTTCCTTAATGGTTATCTTGAGGAAGAGGTTTACATGACACAGCCAGAAAGATTTGTCTCAAGTGGGAGAGCAAATCAAGTATGCAAGCTTAAGAGATCCATTTATGGATTAAAGCAAGCATTGAGGAGTTGGAACATCCGTTTTGATACAACAGTCCAAGAGTTTGGTTTTATCAAAAATGTGGATGGACCATGTGTGTACAAGAAGACTAGTGGGAGTGCCATTGTCTTCTTAATATTGTATGTAGATGACATACTAATCATTGGAAATGATATTCCAATGTTACAATCGGTCAAGACTTGGCTATCAAAAAAGCTTTTCCATGAAAGACTTGGAAGAAGCATCCCTATATACTTGGTATAAAGATCTATAGGGATAGATCTAAAAGGATGGTAGACTTGTTCCAGTCTAGGTACATAGATCATTGTGCTGAAAAGATTCAACATGGAAGGAAGTAAAAGAGGTTACTTACCTATGAGTCATGGCATACGTCTTTCTAAGAAGATGTCTCCTAAGACATCTGAAGAGAGAAATAGAATGAATTCTATTCCCTATGCTTCGGCAGTAGGATCGATTATGTATGCTATGCTATGTACTAGGCCTGATGTTGCTTATGCCTTAGGCATAATAGCAGATTTTAGGCTGATCTAGGAGAGGATCAATTAGATAGCTGTGAAAAATATTCTTAAGTACTTGAGAAGGACTAAAGATATTTTTCTAGTTTATGGAGGATCTGAGTTGAAACTAGAAGAATTTTCTGATTCTAGTTTTTCGTCAGACCCAGATGATAGCAAGTCCATTTCAGGGTATGTCTTTACCCTAAATGGTGGGTGTAGTGAGCTGGAAGAGTTCCAAACAGCAAACTGTAGCTGACTCAACTACTGAGGCAGAATACATTGCTGTAAGTGAAGCCGGTAAAGAAACTGTCTGGATGAAGAAGTTCATCTCTGAGTTAAGAGTAGTTCCTGAGATTGCTGAACCAGTTCTAGTTTATTGTGATAATACTGGAGCTGTTGCTCAAGCAAGGAACCAAGATCTCATCACAAATCCAAGCACATTCTAAGACGCTTCCACCTTCGTTCGAGAGATCGTCGAGAGACAAGACATAGTGATTGAACGAGTAAACACAAAGAACAACCTAGCAGACTCGTTCACTAAAGCTCTACCACAACAGCAGTTCGATCGCCACCTCGATTGTATAGGGATGAAATATAAGAGCGATTTTAGTGCAAGTGGGAGATTGAAAAAGTAGATGCCCTACAAGCCAATCGCAATATGTATTGCGAAGAATTTTCTTTTGATTCTCCAAATCATGTACATGACATTTAAATATAAATAAAGGTATTGTGTTTATCATATGCTGTTGATTATATTTGTGATAAACTCCTTAGATTAGGGCAATGGTTTTGAGGCTATGATGAGATCATACTAGTGAGACCTAAAATCTTAAAATCCTAATCTTAAATATTCCAAGTCATTGGTACATTGAGTCGGGGATCAATGTTTACCAGAAAGTCTGGCACATCTTATGTATGCTCGATGCAGATGGTGATTGATCTAACAATCACTTATGTGGAGACACTAATACAAAGATGTGGGTGCTCATTAGAATAAATGAGTTCACTGAATTGACTTAGAAAGAGAAATCTATGAAGTCTTAATTACATGTCCAAAAGATGATTCTCTTAGTGGGAGTTGTGCAACTGATCGTATGACCTGAGATCACCATGGTATCTTGTGCACATGAATCCATGTTTTGGTTTACACTCATTCATGACAATAAGTTGGGTACGAGGTCTTCTGAATATGATGAATTGTATACGAAGATTATGAGTAGGTCAACAAGAAATTAATCACTTCTAGTAAGAGAAATAGCATCCTATTTATTCTAATCATATGATAATTCAGGAAGCATTTGATCAAAACAGAATGAAAATTAGAAAGAGTTTCTAATGTTTCATTATTTGAATTATCATTAAAAGATTGAGAAAGATATGAATATGAAATTGAGTTTGACATATATTCATACTCATATATATATTCGGGATGCAGTTTGATTAAAGGATTGAATTGCACGGTAACTTGCCACTGAAGGGTATTTTTGGTATTTTCATCAAATTCCATATTTTTCGGGTAGACATGACACGTTGCTAGATGTCAATCTTGTCTTATAGGTTTGATCGAATTTAAAGAGTTTAATTCAATCACCAACTAGAAAGGATTCTAATTATTAAGTTCGGATTCGCGTAGTTTGGACTTAAATAGATTAGAAGAGTTCTAATTAAGTTGGGTCAACTCGCACTCACACCTATTGCTGGCTAAGTATAGAACCCAATGGGTCACACACAAGAAAACTTATCAAGGGTCTAATTGGATTAGATCATGTTTGTAAGATAAACATCCTAGCAGGTGTTGCAAATCCTTAGCTCCTGAATCGAATTGGATTCGAATCTGATTCGAATGGGATTCGAATCTGATTCGAATTTGATTCTTAATTGATCTAATTTGATTAGTTCATATTCTAATATGGGTTAGCTAAGAGTTGGCACCTAATTGGCTTGGTTTAAGTCTAATTGGATTAGATTTCATAAATCATTCAATCTAAACCGTTAGATCTTAATCTACCGTTGGATGAAGACATAATGGAGAGTTGGTTTAACCTAATTGGATTGGGTTAGAGGATGGCTATCATAATTGACCATTGGATCTTAATCCTACCATTATGGATCATCATCATGAAAGATCAAGAGGTGAGGCATGATGGACATGTGATTGGCATGTGATGTTGACTTGGTCAAAATATGGCACCACATGAAAGAACATATCATTTGATACACCTCCTCACTTGATTTGTGCCTCCTCTTATTTGATATGGCCCTTTAGATGATGCCCTTTCATAAAAGGATGTGTGGATGGGATGCATCCCTTGAAGATGCATCCCTATGCCTATTATAAATAGGCTAGCGCTCCATGGGTTTCATTATTCCAACTCCACCGCATTCTCTCTTCCTCATCCCTTCTTTCTTACAAGGCTTTGTCTCTTTCTAGCATTGCTTCTAGGGTGTCCTAATCTAAGAAAAAGTGGTCTTCTTTAGGACAAAAGGATTAGAAGTGATTTTAGAAGGTGAAAAGAAAAATAGAAAGGAAGGAAAGTAAGCCATTAGAGTTTTTTAGAAGAATTCTGCATTAAGGATCAAAGTCTTTAGAGCTTAAGACTTGAATTAAGTTTTCGTGTGGATCAACGTTGGAGGGTGAACATTTAGGCACCTAGTGAAAATTCTGCACATTGGATTGGCATTAGAGGTATTTTTCTATTTCTGCATTTTATATTATATTATTTGATTGCTTCTATTAAGATGATCTAGGCTTATAAGGGTTTAATGTTAAGGAACTTTATTAAGAAATTTTTAAAATTCCTACCTTCCGCCTGCGCATTATAACATGCTAAAACCCTTCAATGAGGACTTGATAGTTTAGTTATATTGGTGCAATGGTGCATTGTGAGAGGGGAATCATGCACCTTGGTAACCTATTCACCAAGCATTTGTGATCGTGTGCGCTTCTAAAATTCAGCAATCAAGTATCTTATCTCCTCATGTCTAATATTCTTAATGAAATCATCATTGTGCAATAAAAACTGAAAGATTTGATTAATCTAGCTGAATCAATTACTATAAAAAGTTGGTCAAAAGATCCATTGTATAGTATAAGAAATCAGATCTTTCTATAAAAACTAGCGGAAAGATGTTACGTAGACGTATAGATATCTATAATTTATCCAAGTGCATATCTGAAAGGTGTTGTCCAAAGATTCTATACAAGTGAAATACAGCTGTTTAAGCACCAAAAGATTAGATAACTTCGATTGACTTGTAAAGGTATTTTTTGACTTTTGGAAAGTTGTTCCTCTCTGTAATCAACAATTAAGGACTACTGAGACAAGATTAAAGCAGGTGCCACATAAAATATATGGTATAATGCCTTTTTACATGTCATGTGCTATAGTCACTATACGTCTGATGTGAATAGTAGTGAAAGGTAGGAGTTAATTCTCAGCCTCCCTCACATATAAAAGAGTAAAAGATGACGCATAAAAGGTATCACGACCATTATCGGTTTTAGGATTCCAAAGAGCTGATTTCTCACTAGAAAACAAAAACAATGAGGTCAAACTTAATGCCAGACTCATGTGCTGGCCAACCAATTAGACTAGAACTGAAATATTTTACCTACGTCAGCTAAACTGTTTTCTTGTACCTTGTAAACTTAAAAAAATAAAAAAATAAAAAAAATCTGAGGTCACATTTTTATCTCGTTCTTCCCGAGAACAAGAAATAGGGTATTAAAGTAGACATATTCAATGGCGACCACCTTCCACTCATAAACTCTGCAACAGGAAGCACTTCCCGATTCAACCACCAAGCACCTTCCCCAAATGGAGAAGCCCCATGCTGTCATGATCCCTTTTCCCAGCCCAGGCCACATAAACCCCATGCTGCAGCTAGCCAAGGTTCTCCATTTCAAAGGCTTCCACATCACCTTCATCAACACCGAGTTCAGCTACCATTGTATGCTGAAGTCTGCAGCACCAGATGTTCTCAGGGGCCCCAGTGATTTCCGACTTGAAACCATCCCTGATGGTCTCTCCCCCTCTGATCGAGAGAGCCCCGAATATAGTACGAAATTCTACCTCTCAACAAAAATAAACAGTGTTGCTCCCCTTAGAGAACTCCTATCAGAGCTCAATAACTCCTCTCGCACGCCCCCCATCACCTGCATCATATTCAACTGGCTCATGACTTTTTCTCTAGATGTTGCCGAACAGCTGGGCATTCCTGCGTTGGTGTTCTGCACTATGAGCGCTTGCGGTTTCATGGGCGCCCTTCACTTGGGCGAGCTCGTTCAGAGAGGATATATACCACTCAAAGGTAACCCACCTCACCTTCAGCACTTCATTCTATACGTTACCAACGCCATGGCCTAATTGGCCCTCTTGTATTGGTGCAGATAAGAGCTGCATCACAAATGGATACCTTGATACAATTATCGATTGGATTCCTGGAATGAAAGGTATACGCCTTGGAGATATTTCTAGTTTTGTTAGAGCAGTTGATCGTGATGACATGTTTCTCAACTTTGAGAAGGAAACGGCGAGTAATGCTCTCAGGGCCTGGGGATTAATCCTCAATACCTTTGATCACATGGAGTGCGATGTCTTGCGTGCCATGAAACATATGTTCCCTCAGATGTACGCATTAGGCCCTTTGCCTGCACTCCTCAATCGTTTGACAGAGAAGCAGAGGAATCCAATATGCTTGAGCCTTTGGAAGGAAGATTCTAGCTGTATGGAATGGCTGAATACCCAGAGAGATTCTTCAGTTATCTATGTGAATTTTGGAAGCCTCACAGTGATGACAACCCAGCAGCTGGTAGAGTTTGCTTGGGGCCTCGCAGAAAGCAAGCATCCTTTCTTGTGGATCATCAGGCCTGATCTTGTTGCGGGTGGGCTGGCTGCATTGCCTGAGGAATTCATTACGGAAACCAAGGGGCGGAGTCTCCTCGCCAGTTGGTGCTCGCAAGAAGAAGTGCTCTCTCACTCTTCTATTGGAGGCTTTCTGACGCATAGCGGCTGGAATTCAACACTGGAGAGTGTTTGCAGCGGTGTGCCGATGATCTGCTGGCCAAGCTTCGCAGAACAATATACTAATTGTAGATATGCCTGTAAGGAATGGGGAATAGGCATGGAGATCGACCAAGAGGTGAAGAGAGAGCAAGTTAAGGGCCTGATAAAGGAATTGATGGAAGGAGATAGAGGGCAGGAAGTGAGGAAAAGTGTCATGAAGTGGAAAGAGATGGCAAAGCAAGCAACTTCACAAGGTGGATCTTCTTATGCAAGCATGGAGAGATTAATTATAGACTTGAATCCTGAGAAGATTGCGGCTTAGAATTTGATGATTTGACTTTGTCACTCAAAACATAGGACCAAAATATGTTGAGTTTCATGATCGCGAAGATAAGAAAACAGCAAGCATGTTCTATGTGGAAGTGAATATCATGCTTCAGTAGAATACTTACGGATCTTTATGCGTGTATCAATACTATGCAGGCATTGCTTGTAAGGACTAAGAATCTTGGTGGCGCATGTTTTTGGAGAAAAATTTAAAAAATGCTTATATACATGTGCAGTATTTTGCTGTGCAATAGTGAGAGTATGATTACTTAGAAAATCAACAGGCAGAAACAGAAAACTAGAAGAGAAATAAAACCAAGAAAGGAGAGCCATTTTGCAGTCTGTGCCTTCTTCCAATCACCTGTCAACAGAATACCAACCTTTTCTTTCTTTGTTTTTTTTCTTTAATTTTCCTTTTAACTTTAGTTGTAAGATCTATGAAAGGGAATAAAAATTAAATCACTTCACAAAATTTTGGACTTCCAAACCTCTTGTTTTTTAAGTAAAGACAACCAAAGACTTTGATTTATTGCATTTTACCAATAACTGCAGGGATCAGAGCAATAGGATAGTCAAACTCGCTCTGTAGAGACCCATCTTGTGAGCAGATCACAAATGAAGCACAAGTTAGCACTTAAAGATTTTTTCGGGATGAAAAGAGTAGATTTCATGATTGAAAGGGAATGACACGGTGTGTCAGAAGGAAAGGATAAAACCACCATCTTCCCTCAAGACTACGACTATTGAATCCTTGGATAATATTATGGAATCCTGATGAAAGACTAGACACAGGACTTGCTCTATGACATTGGTAGACTTTCACTAGGAAATCTTGAGCCTTTGGAAGTCTCATATTCATTCAAATGTCTTAGCTAACAGAGTTGATCCTAGGCACAAGTCTTAATAATCCAGACACGACAAGTTTCCTTCTACAATTTGAACTCAAACCAAACAACCAAATATATGATTTCACTTAGCTCAATAATAGAAAACTCAATATATTACTAAATAACCCAAAAAAAAAAAAACTATCCACTTAGCTTGACGTCAAAGAAACTCAATACAGCATGGATCTAACCAAACTCATGCAAATCCTATATCAGTTGGAAGATCCCTGGTCTTCCCTGGATCATATTTCCGTCTTAAAGGAGAAAAAAGAAGAAGAATAATGATGGAAGAACGAACAGCGATCCCAGGCAATCCTAAAGAAACATGGTACGGGTAGTTTAGGAGTGAAGTGCCCTGCAACGTGCCTGCTGCTGCATTGCCGGGTTTCACTAGCACTAAAATAACTAGTCCTCCAGCTGACATTTTGATAATGTACCTGAAGTTGATCTCTATTATTCATTTTGAAAATATTAGAATGAATAGTAGTAGCTTGTTTTGCATGATTTCCATAACCTGTTCGCTCCCTACTTTGCTGGTTCATACCTTGTGATAAAAAAAGCTGGCTCTGGATGAAATAAGGCATGTAGATTAATGTTGGTTAAGTATGATGCATAATGTCTGCTTAGTCCTAAATAGGGTGATGGCTCAGATCTTATTTATATATCTCAAATATTGGTATTCAATAAAATGTTCCTTCCCCTTGTTTACATAAACCATTTCTCTGTTGTTACACCTCCTTTGTTCCATTTATCTGTAGACTGCACAATAAAGCCTATTTCAATATGGCTCCATGGTTGCAACCCTCCTATGGGAGGAGGTTCTAGGTTTGAATCTTAATGGCTGGACCCAGAATTCCATTTGATGGCGCCTACTGTCATTCAAAAACAGAAGTGTAAAGAAAAGAAGAGAGAAGAAGAGAAGGGCTTGCCCATTTCTTTCCCCAAGAACAGTGAAAAACCAAGTCTATGAAGGACTTCTTTAAAGATAGAAGAAGAGTCGTTAGCAATAGAATTGTCATGATAGAACCTTGTGGCATGTTTGCCACCCTTATTTGCTTTCAAATGTTTTCAAACCTTTGGTAGTACCAACTCGCTTATGAAAACAAAGCTGAATGTTCTTCCTTAGACTCATCCTTGTATGATAAAAGATTTCAATATTTTCGGATTAAGAAAGTAAAGGAAAAGATGAGAAGTTTCAAGCTAGAACTTTTCTGGGTTAATGAGGCAATGTTTAAAACTATTAAAATTATGGAGCATACTTTAACGCAGTCCAGAATAGCAGGGGAAAAAAAACCCTAAATTAGAGGATTGTCCATGTCAAAGTAAGTTTGTAGGAGTGCTCTCGTAAAAGACAGCTCATGATCAAGATTATTGGGCTTTGCAAGAAAACAAAAAGTAGAATAATTCCTTGTGCTTTAATTGCAGCATCTTTTTTTTTTTGAGAAATTAATTGCAACAACTTCACTCACCTAAAAGCATCTAATTGCTCTATAACTGCAACCTTAAGTTATCAGATAGCCCAAATCATCTGAGTCATCTCATGCCATTGGAACAGGAGGATCTGATCAGGATATTGAATGGATGATGCATAAATGCCATCCAATCCTCTGATACTCCTTGCATCACTCTGCACATTTAGGGATAGTCCATTCTCTAATTCTAGTTCAAATTATGTGGCACTGAGCTTGATTTTGTCGTCCAGTTAATCAAGAGTTGATCAATACCAATCAAATGATTCTAGACAATCTTATTTATAGTTTGGAATCTAACATCATGACATTTCTAACAATCTTATATGGCCATTTGATGACTGAAATTTAAGTCCTAGGATTCTCACTATGACCCTCAAATCCTTATCCTAGTTGGACATGACCTATATCCAATCTGGATTTGCAAGTCTATAAATCGGGCATGCATCAAAAGATCGACCCGTCAAATTTTCATTATACAAGTCAAGTCCTACCAAAAATTTACTCAAACCTATATTCATCCCAAATGTATATCCATCAGAGTATGGATTTGACTTTCATGGATACTACCTGATGCGAACCAAACTCATAGCATATAGTTTATATAGTATAAATTTTACATTTATATTTCTAGTGTTTCTCATAAAACTTTTCTGTTGATAGAAAATGATGATGTTGTCGAGTCATAGCGGCAATTACAATGTCTTCCAATAATTGATTCAAGATGAAAGGGGGTCCATCCTTCAACAAAATAGAGACATTGTTAACTAAATAAAAAGATGTTCGACCTTATTTCCTCCTCATAGGAAATGCCATACTTTCCAAATCTTCTTCTAATCATTTATGTCTGTTATTGTTGCCCAACAGAGAAAGATTAAACTCCATTTTTAGGAATTTTACGATCCTAATTTTAGCATCTAATTGCTTGATTGATGTCCGATAATAATTGTCAAACCGGCACACGCCTTCTTCTCAAATAGGGCACCATTGATGTTCACTTTATAGGGATCATCTGGTGTGGGTTTCCAACGAATAACTGAAATGTTAAGAATGATCATCTGCAGGCACCTAAATAAATGTTCATTGCATGGTGAGTCCTAATTACATGTTTTATAGGAATCGAAAACTTTTTAGTCGTGTATATTTGACTTGCAAAACTATTTGCACTTGCAATGACAAAAGAAATATATTATATAGTTAGCAATGAGGATATATCTTTCTTTTTTCTTTGTTTTTACTGTTTGAATGAAAAGAAGGCAGAGATTGCCACCCGGCTTTTATTGAGATTAGAAAAAAATTATAGAAGAGAGGAGAAAAGGTTTGAGGATCTCATGCAAACCAAAATAACTTTTAATCATCTCTATGGGGCAAATGAATTTGGGCAAATCAACATCAGACCTTTGATTTAACTGTCATTTCCGTTTGAGTTGTTCATCAATGTTAGGAAATCTAGTCCAAATGATTCCTGTTTATAATATTTGCCACAGAAAAAATAGATTTACTAATGTAACAACCCAGAACCTCACCCAAAATGACTAGCCAGAAGATAATATTTGGATCCTTGATCCTGTATAAGAACCCAAGATCTACCCAGCGAATAACCGATGTAAAACTAAACACACGCTCGCATGGGTCCTCACAACTAATGAATAAATTTCCATCTAGTTTCTTTATCATAGGATTATTTACCAATTTATCCACCGAACAGGCAACAATTTTTAATAGAGTGAAGTATAATGTGTACCAAATGCTAGGAGTTAATTTTAACAATAAATTTAAAATTTAGCAGTTAATCATTGTACATGTGCTCATATCTTCTAATCAAAGTGAATATACACTAATTATCAATTGGTGAGCTTGAAAGGAGTGTTATCTTGCATCATCTAGCTTGTTTCACTTTACCATCTACTGAAAAGGATATTCTGTTCCGTCTCCTTTTGTCTGATGATAACACAAATCCAATCATTGCACCATGTTTTCTTACAAATTGTGATTCTGATAAACTTCAAAATTTTTGAAAAATCATAAATGTCCAATATATCCGATAGATTAAGTACATGTCATGAAAAAACAAAAAGAATTTTTTTAAAAAGGAAAGAGATAGTATTGAGCCAATTAGTGCCCATCCCAAGTCTTGTAATAGTTCATTGTTGATTTAGTTGCCCTCCACAAGAATCTTTTTCCATCACATGAAAAGAATAAATTTCAACCTTTAGGACTAATTGCACTTGTCAAGATTCTATCCTTCCATTACTTTCCATAATATCCGGATCTGATAACGAGCAAGATGGCACTAGAAAGACGCAAAATTTCTCCTTCAAGCATTGGCACCCTCGGTAGTTGCGATAGTCGTTGTTGGTTGTTGAGAAGCTTGTGAATCTGAAGTATTCACCATATGAAATATTTAAAATATAACAAATGTTTGCCATTATAAATTCAATCAAGAACAATATTTGTTTATCTACTTAAGATAAAGATTAAAAGACAATGTCTATCTTATGAAATGTTGTACAACATAAATAAATTAACAAAAATAAAATCAAAATGCGCTAATATTATAGAACATCATCAAGCTATTGCAGATTATAACAGATTATAGAATATAATGATTGGAAAAAATATGAAGCAGCAGATTTATTATGATTGAAATGGCATCAGCAGCTATTCGTTAGAGTTATTATTACTAGCTGAGCACATCCTAATATTTAGATCATCATATGCAAAGAAATATAAAATATAAAATCCATATTCTATTTGTAACAACCCAGAACCTTACCCAAAATGGCTAGCCGGAAGATATTATTTGGGTTCCTTGATCCTGTATAAGTACCCAAGATTTATCCAGCGAATAACCGATGTGGGACTAAACACACGTCCGATTGGCCTGTGGTCAGTTCCAATAGATCCGTGATGCAGTGTCCCCTAATCCACATAGGTTATGGGCTGGATCCGCTCTGTTACCATTTGTAATAACTCAGGACCTCACCCAAAATGGCTAGCCGGAAAGTATTATTTGGGTTCCTTGATCCTACATAAGTACCCAAGATCTACCCAGTGAATAACCGATGTGGGACTAAACACACGCCCGCATGGGTCCTCACGCTATTAAATGACCTTGGTGCAATGATAAGGTTTCCCAATCTAACTTGGGTGTTATAAGTTCAAAATACACAGATAATCTCTTAGCATATAGGGGTAAGGTTGTATATATATATATATAGTTCTCCAACCTTTTTATTAGTTATCATTTCTCTAATATCTAAATGGGTGTCCTAGTGCATGAGGCTGCAGGATTTAAGGAGGCCATATATATATATATATATATATATATATATATATATATATATATATATATATATATATATATATATATATATTCTAGTTTAATTAGTTTTGTTAGATCTGGTTAGTGTTAAAATTGACAAGAATTTCAAATTTTAGAGATTTTAGACTATCATTGCTTAAAATTGATAATCATAATCTTATAAAATAATTAATCATAAAGAAAAAGAAATGCAACAAAGAACTATAACTAACATAGTAAATTTTAAACATACATAAAACATGACTTAACTAGCTATCCAATTTGCAAGAACATAATCTAATTAGTAAGTTTGTGAAATAAGTATAAAGATTTAAATCTAAATGATATTGAATATGTATAATAAGATAGAAAATCTAAATCCATAGGGTAATTAAATGGCAAGCATCAACTCTCATAAAACCTCTAGTGTTCTAGTATTTTCATATTATTAGAAAATATCATCTATTGGAGAACTTAAAGCTACTTCTTATATACAACTAATTGTTTTCTTACCAAAATATGCACATATACATGGAGGCACATATATTAGCATCTTTACTTTCCAACACGGATAAATTTCAAAAAATATAGTATTTTATATAATCTAAAGATAAAAGATTAATGGTCAAAAGATAGGCAAGCTACACTAATAATAACATATAACAAACTCAGACATGTTTATTGGCATCTAACCTTTCTTTCATATGGAATATGGCATTCATTTGCCAATTAATTTCAACTAATGGATGTCAATCTTTGGACTTTAAATCTATATAATTAGAAATAGGCAAAAGCTATATAGCTTGAATTAACGAAAACCACCATATAAGTTTGTTAAACATTTGATTTAACATTAGATGGTAAGAATATCTGGATACAAGAACTTACCTCTTATGCATAAATAGATTCCTAAATTCAAGTGCTATAATCAGTTCAAATTTATTTAGCATATTTCTCCCCCTGACTCTTATATAAGGTCCATTTGTTTTATTTTAGCCTTTCCATTCTTTCTAAAGTACAATTGTAAAAGTCTTAAATTTCAAGCTAATAAATATGCATTTCATCATAAACTTAAAATTACAAAATATAGTTCAAAAGATAAAAAATT
This sequence comes from Phoenix dactylifera, assembly GCF_009389715.1. NCBI lineage: Eukaryota > Viridiplantae > Streptophyta > Magnoliopsida > Arecales > Arecaceae > Phoenix > Phoenix dactylifera. The sequence continues at coordinate 14,458 of NW_024068819.1, forward strand.
TAATGCAAGATATGATTTGTTCATTAAGATCCTAAATTATATATTATGCTATCTCACCTCAAAGGTGTCAAAAAAACAAGCTTTATGAACCTTTGCTTAATTTAAAATATGCTAAATGTTATAAACGGGATTATCTTGAAAATGCTATTAGGTCTATCCTATATAATTCAATTGATGCCTTCTAATCTAGACTTTTTATAATTTCATAAATAGGCTAATCTGTGACACATTTTTCACCCTCTAGCCAAAAATTCAAGCCCAAGCATGCCTTCTAAGAATTTAAGCCAATCTAACTCCTTGACATCTATACCTCCTTTCTATGCCCACTGGTAGATAATTTATAAGCACCAATGAAACCTTGAGTGAAAATATTGAAATGTACAAACATAAATACAGAAAGTAAAAGGTTTAGAAGTTACCTATTGTGTTTGGTGGTTGCCTTACATGTGGAGGGGGTTGTAGCTGAAAGGTAGAAGGCTGTGAGGATGAGGGAGAGATAGATCCCTCCATGTGGACCGTAGGATATTGCATGTATGGTGGGCATGGATTTTGCAGTGTTGCCCTTGAAGTTGGCACAGTGTACCCCATGTGAGGATAATGATATGGTGGGCTAACAGTTGATGATGAAGAACCATACATCTGATGGTAGTAATGTGGCATCATTTGAGAATTGTATATAGCCTGCTCACACATTTTACAAAAAAACCAATCCATGCAACATAAGGTAATCAAAATTATATAAAACAATACATAAATAATAAGGGACAGCTAACTTTGATCCAAATATTGACTTTCCTTGTGCATTGATGAAGATTATATTTCTAGGTAATTAGCATTTAATATCTATGTTTTGTTATAGACTAGCCATTGTAATCAAAGAATTGCTTACTTGCATATTAATAATAGAATGATTTTTTTGTCCATGTTGGAAATACAAAGACAAAGATGTTCAAGAAAGAAAGAAAAGAAAAAAAAAAAGAATGATTAGTTGACTGCAATATGATTGAAAATTTTCAGTTATGGAAAAAAAAAATCTCTTAACAATTAACATAACTTCATGAAAATATAGAGAATAAAAAATTAAAAAAATGCTGAACTAATAAACAACACTTTTAAATAGACAAAATTATTTTCCACATTAAGTATACCATATGTCTGTGCAAGTAGCCGAATCAAGGCCACTCAAAAAAAAAATTCTCTAGTAGTTCTTATTAGCTCCTCTATTTTCTCTGTGAGAGATTTTTTTTTATGAATATTCTTCTAAAAAGTCAAATTTGTGTAAATACTCTATTAAAATTTATATTTATTTCCTTATCTTCATAAATACTATTTTTGTACAAATATTCCTAATATAGCGATTCTTCTAATATTATTAATTAAAACTATATCTATTTTAATTAAAAATAAAATAGAATTTTGAAAAATTTTTTTTATCCTCTAAATTTGAAACCATTAATTTTTTAACAACGTTAGATGGTATGGATACATATGCAAGGATAAAAATAAAAATAGAATAGCAAAATAAGTAAAGATATATATATATATATATATAGAAAAAAAATATTTATATAAAATTTAATATTTAGAAGATTATTTTATTTTATTTCATTTGGCGCATGGGGGGGAGGTTAGGACTTAGGAGGTCAGAAGATGCCGACGAGTCATGGGCTGCATGGCAGGGGAAGGCAGGGTAGACCTATCCGAATACCTCTGACCTTACAACCCCCAGAAAGCCTAAGTATTTAATATGACCGAGAAACTTGACCAACGTAATAAGTTGGCAATTTCATGTGAGACTGTGCTATGGACTGCGGATGCATTTAGTGAAGAACCCCATTCCCAAGGAGGGGGGCCCTTCTCTAGACAGAATCTTGGAGGGCCTGGTCCTCGTTTAGAGCAGTTATGAATGTGATTTGTTCATTAATTCAGCAGTCCTAATGGGAATATGAGAGTCAAATTTGGACCAAAGGACAACACTTTTTTCAATTAAAATAAGAAAAAGGCACCAACTTGTTGGTATCCGTAATCAGTTGGGTAGGTCAGATACCTGCAAAGGAAGCAGAAACAATGCATAAGAACAGATGCAAGCACTGAAGCCAGCTTTTTAGTCCTTCATGGCCCAAAATGGATGGATCCATTCCATTCCAATCAATTGGCCTCAAAATTAGATCAGAAACAAGAAACCTGTGTGTGTGTAATTATGAAGCTCCATTCATCCACAATGGGACTCCATGGATGCACCATATAAGATTACATTAGATTATTTGATCCGGCCCAGACTGATTGATCAGCCTAAAAGAAACTGACCTAAATGAACAGCCAGGATTCCCCGGATTCAGTTGAGCTAATGTGGGCCCTCTGGATGCATGACAGGCATCGAATGCATCTGAGGCAAGCAGCCAAATTGGAATCTAGGCTTTGGAGCAGGAGCCATTCATTTTGGGTTCTCCATGTCCATGATGGAGCTGTGCAAGGGGGAAGGGGGACCATTGGATTAAATGCTGTGGCATAGCTCCCACCAATTCATTTAATGGGCTTTCCCTGTTTCCCATACACAAATATGGATGGGACCCATTCATTGAAGTAGAGATCAGTTGCAGCAGACAGGAGTACTCACCCAAAATGAGCAGGATAGAGGACTGGTGGTGGAGGGGGCATTTGGGCTGGCACTCTGCTATATGATGGGCCCACATCTTGAGGTGGGCCCTGAGAAAGGCTCCCAACTTGAGTCCTCCCTGCACACATAACAAATTTTCAGAAATTCAAAAACCAACTTAGAGAAAACCTAATAAATAATAAATATATAAAGTTTCGCATCCAGCTGAAAAAAAAAGAAGAAAAAATGATTAGTGCTAGAAGCTATCATCGTCTAACTATTGGAGTTGAGCTGGACTTCGGCTCAATCAAGCTCGGCTCAAGCCTGGCTCATTAGGTTGTCGTCTTCTTGTTTGGCGGCTCCTTCTGGTTTCCTAGGCTCCAAGTTTTGACTTAGCTCAGCTCATACAAAATTGGCTTACTTGAGCATGAAGCATGCAAACCAATGACAACTAATACCGGCCTAGTAGCAATAAAAACAAATCTTTAAATATTAAGCAAATAGTCATTATCAAGTAAAAGGTAAACTACCATATACATAGTTAAAACCATAATCTTATAACCATATCTAAATTAACAATTATAATAGTATAATGGAGAACTAAAATGACACACTTCTTTCGTTGTAATCCACTTTCTTTGACCTACAAAGGCAACTTCCAATATTTTGTTAAATAGTTAATCTTATCCATTAAGATAATCATCATGAGCTGGCTAAAGAAACAGATCAGCACTAAAAATTGGTGACATTATCAATGCCTAAAACTACATTATAATGATAAAATTAACATCCACACCTAGTCGACCACCACCCTAGCTTGGCTCAACCTCATGTGGCCAAATGAGTCCAACTCGACAAGCTAATGCCTTGCAAGCTCACCCCACTGTCCCACCTAGTGGGTCTTGATCCTGCGGGCTGGCAGCCCTACTTTTAGGTAGGTGTTGGACCCCACCAGTGTCTCATCCCCCATGACCAATGGCCTCTCTTTGAGATGAGAAGAAGCAGTAGGCTAGAATGACACGCTTATCATATATCACATATATTTATATATATATCATGATATCAATGTCCTACTGTAATAAAATAAATTTGTGATCAATATATGTGCACATATTTTTTAGGGCAGAGTACCTCGAGGAGGGGAAGGGCGAGGACGGCCCATGGAAGCGATGTTGCAGTTGGCTCGCCGGCCGTCGATGACCGGGTTGGGGTCCGCCACAGAAAGCCTGGCCGAATCCGGGTCACGGAACGTCACCTGCCCATTGCCATACGTGGCCTTCGCAATGTTAGCAGAAAACCACTACTGCAAACAGATCGACCAAAAACAATAACCTGACCAAAATGACAGTCCATTTATTCCTCCCTTCCCATTCTTGTCTCCTCCATTTAGAGCCATCAAACCAAGTTTCAGTCCTAAGAATAGATGTTTTTCTCATTTACTCTAAGTACTTATCGATCCATAGATGTTTCCTTCATGAATAAAGGAAAAAAAATCCATAAGATGGATTAAGAAGGAGATTCTTAATATTGGAGATTCCAAGAGGAGATGGAGGTAACTCTATAGTTTTTGTTCTCTTCCATCATGAGAAAAAAAGAAAATATATGAAGAAGTGATGCATAGCAGTACTGTTGATAGATCCTGATGAAATTGGTGAGGAGGGGGAGAGAGAGAGAGAGAGCTCACGAAGCCATAGCCTTTGGATCTCCCGGTGTTCTTGTCGGTTATGATGACGGCCTCGAGGATCTCGCCAAACTGCTGGAAGTATCGGCGCAGCTCTTCGGTTGGGGTCTCCCATGCCAAGCCTCCCACAAAGACCTTGGTTAAAGTCGTGTCCCCAAACCTTGATCTATAACTAGATGGACTAGAAGAAGCCATGGATACCGACAGTAATATATATCTATAGCAAGCTAACAACCCTCTCTCTTTCTCTCTCTAAATATATATCTCTCTGTAAAGGGACACAAGGAGAGGTAGATAGCTAGTTGGTGAGCCGAGTGACCTTTCTTCTCTTCTTGGGGTTCTTCTTCTCTTCCTCTTCTTTGGTGGCCTCTCCACCTTCCATGACCTGGCTTCAAGGCTTGTGGGAGAGAACAAGAGATCGAGGAGGAGAGGAGAGAGAGAAATAGAGAGGCAGTTGAGGAATCTAGCAAGGCTGGGATGGAGATCCGGCAGGTGCAAGGGGTCTCCTCGCTGGATGAGGGGTTTGGATATCGAATGACAGCTGCATGACCCCTCTTGGGCTCTCTCACCCGTCACCACCACGCCCCCGCCGGGTCTTTTCCGTCCTCCCCGTCTCCCTTTCCCCACCAATTGATCGACAACAAACACATCAAAGCTTGATATACACAAAGAAACAAAATATTCTAACCTATTTCCTTTGGGAGCCAAGGGGGAGGGGGAATAAAAGATGTGGGGCTTCTTCTTTTTTGCTAATGACCCATCTGTCCAACAAGTGAACCAGATTGATGGAATTAGGACATGAGTCATTCATTGCAAGTAGGGCCTTGTGAGCCAGCAGAATGGGGACCATTTGAGTGTCAACCAATATACTATTGGCTTGGTTGAGCTCAATAGTCATTGTCATGCCCCCTAAAAACCTTGTAAGCATGTTTTCCTTTCCTAACAAGCAACTGATGATGGTTAGTTTTAGGGTGGGGGACCCTAGGAGTATCTTGGTGGTGGTCTTAACAAAGGATTGCACATTTGAACCTCACTTGGTGCTGAAAAGAAGAAGAATCAGAGACAGAGTAAGGAGAAGGTAAGAGAAAGAAGTAGAATTGATCATATCATTTTTCTTGCAATCGTAGGGTACATTGTCCCTGCTTATATAGGGTGTGAAGAAGGATAAAATGGGAAGAAAGTTGTTAGAGAATCGTTTGGAGAATCAGATTTGAACTGATTCTAGTGTAACGAAATTCTGGTAAGGAAACGTCTTCAGCTGAAACATTTCATGTTGTTCCCGTTTGAGCTGAGACGTTTCAGCTGCAGAGCTGTTACAGGTGCCCTGTTCAGTGGACAGAGGTAATTCATCTGTTGTTTGTTAATACCCCCCGGCAAGCTGAGCATTGGGGTTGATGTGAAGCTTGGAGCTGATGTGAGCATGCCTTTGGACCGAGAGAGGTTTAGTGAAGATATCAGCCAATTGATCCAGGGAAGAGATGAGGATGATAGTGTTATTTTGATGATTAACAAGCAATTATCTAGAGTATGTTATAAGTTAAATCGATACTTCATTTATAAGTCTATTACTCTCAGTATATTTGTATAAATTGATATAGATACATTTCATTGTCTATTTGAATGAATCTAACCTTGAGATGCAGCAAAGTGTGGATTGAGTCGACCCAAGGGATGATTGGGTCGACCCCGACACATCAAGAAAGCATTTGGCACACTTCTGCAAAAATGGCACAAATGAACAGTGAGTTGGGGCGACCCAAGGAAAGCATGAGTCGACCCAAACATCAAGATCCTCAAAACAACTCAGAAAATGGTTCTCTGGATTTACTGAGAGGGTCGACCCAAGATATAGTTGAGTCGACCCAAGCTTGAGTCGACCCAAACCCTGAGTGGGTCGACCCAAAGGCAAGACAGAACAGAAGACAGAAAAGGTTCTCTGGAAACCCTGTTAGGGTCGACCCAAGAAGAAGTTGAGTCGACCCAACTGAACCTTGAGTCGACCAAAGTGAAGAAAGGCTGAGTCGACCCAAGTGAAGAAAGGCTGAAATTCAAGGTTCTGAATTTTCTGAGAGGGCCGACCCAAGAAAAAGTTTGAGCTGACCTAAGGTTTGGGTCGACCCAAGAAAAGTTTGGGTCGACCCAAGCACGGGCAGAAGCATAACGGCTAGTTGTGCAGAAGTGCTTTTTGGACTCCCAACGGCTATAAACGGCTAGTTTCTTCAATCCAACGGTCAGGAAGGACTATTTGGAGGTTGGAGAAGTATTTAAGAGGGAGTATTCATCAGAGGAAGCAAGCTTTGAAAAATACATCAAGTGCATTCAAGAGAGAACCCTAGCAAGGCAAGCTTCATCCAAGTGCTTCATTCAAGAATCAAAAGAAAGTGGTTGAGCAGATTCAAAGAGTCATCAAGAGCTCCTCCACCCTTGAAGAGTGAAGCATCCTTGACAAAGAAGAGAGAAGTCATATCAAGCGATAAATATTCTCTAAACTCTTCTTTGTAGATTATATTGTTATATTTGCTCATCTAGGAGTTTAAATCTTCTTCCTTTATTTGTTAAACTACTTGTAAAGGTTGGTTGGTTAGCCCGCAAAACCAACGGCATAGGTTGATTGGTGAACCCGGAAAACCAATTGCAAAGGTTCGTTGGTGAGCCCGTAAAACCAACAAAGGTTCATTGGTGAGCCCGTAAAACCAACATAGGTTTTTGGTGAACCCGGAAAACCAAAGTGTAAAGGTTTTTGGATTGTGAGCCCGGAAAACAATCTAACTGTAATCCGCGGAATTATAGTGAATTCCCAAGGGGTCGCTTGAGGAGTGGACGTAGGTGCTAAGGAGAGCACCGAACCACTATACTTCTTGTTGTTTGTATTGTGATTTGTTTAAGTTCACTAACTCATCATTTAACACAAGTAAGATAGTTAAAATTAAAAGAAACCAATTCACCCCCCCTCTTGGCTTGTCACCTTGGGCAACAAGTGGTATCAGAGCAAGGTGCTCCAATAGTAATTATTGATCTCACAATCAAGAGTTAAAAGATCATGACAACCTAAGTGGGATGTTCTATGAGTGAGGGACAATTAATTGATAGACCTCCACTATTTAATGGTATAAACTACACACATTGGAAAGCACGCATGCGCATTTTCATTCAAGCACATGACTACGATTTATGGAGTATCATAGTCAATGGGCTACATACAAATGCTAATCATGATAAGAAAATGGCTCAGCAAAATGCAAAAGCCATGAATATTCTATATTGTGCATTGGATGATAGTGAACTTAATAACATATCTTTTTGCATAACTGCTAAGGAAATATGGAGTATGCTTGAAGTTAAATATGAATGCACTAACATTTCTAGTGAATTTAAAACTAGCTCCGAAGAAGAAGAAGAGCAGCAAACTGAAATTGAAAATCTATGCTTTGTGGCACATGAAGATGAGGTATGTACTCGAATACAAAGTGATTTCTCATTCAAAAATCAAGTACATACTGAAGCTCAATTTGATTTTACATTTGATGAACTTCATGATGCATTTTCTGATTTATACTTAGAATACAAGAAGCTTAATTTAAAGAATAAGAAGCTTAGTTTAAAGAATAAAAGGCTACATCTGAAAATGTCAGAGGAAAGAAATTCTACTGCTGAAATGAAAGACAAATTAAATTCTGAGAATGAATGCTTAAGATTAAATTCAGAAGAATTGATTCAGAAAAATCAGAATTTAATTAAAGAAAATCAAAACTTAAGTAAAGAAGTTAACCAATTGAAATCTTTTATTAACAAATTCACTGTAAGTTCAGAAAGATTAAAAACGATGTTTGAAAGTCAACATGCTGTTTTTGATAAATCAAGACTTGGCTGGATTTCTTTGCTCAACAATAAACTCCTAAAGAAAAAGGTTATCAATTCACCAAGCCAACCATTAAATAAGATAACTTATTTCAAACATAAAAAGATTGGACACAAAAACTTTACCTATGGTTCTAATACGAATAAATCAAATGGTAAAGTTATTACGTTTAAACAGATTTGGGTTCCAAAAGGAACCATATGCACTAACCCTCAAGGACCCAAGCAAGCTTGGGTACCCAAAATGAAAATATGAGGGTGTAGATATAAGTGTGCCAAGCTACCTATGGAACAAATGAAACTTTCATACAAATGGGTGCGTTGACACATAATTAAAAATAAGTCTCAATTTATTCATTAAATCTAGTATAAGGTTTAACATTCTACATCGTGTATCAAAATTATCTTTTTATGAAATTATGATACTCTCTGCATCAAAGTTCTTAAATGCCTCATATGTTGAATTTTTATCTCAACGATCTTAGCATAAAATTTTTCTAGTGCTTGCATGATAATAAGAAAACAATGAATGAATATGTATAACCTTCTCCTTTAAGTTTTTTTAAAATCTAAATTTCTTCTCTAATATAAATGGTTGATGCTGATTTCATGCTAAAACTTTATTGAGCATAATACTTATAAAATCTTAGGTTATCCTTCGTGAAGGTTCATATGTAATTCATCATGTTAGTATACCATTCATTCCTTATATGATTATCTGAAATGTATTATGATTTGCTTTATAAGTATCATATATGCATCATAGGTTAAATCATAATCATTTCAAATTGGTTCAATCATAAATGATTAATGTGTTATGATCATAATAAGAAACTTACTTAAAAGTTTCTATAATAACAAATCGTCTTCCCTCTTACAAGTAATGCTCAAGACTATTCTAAAATTCAAAATTAATAAATCTGATCATTAAAATATTTCATTGAGCATAATCATTGTTTCCATGATTAATATCTTTTCCTAAAATGATCTCAAATTCCACTGATTAATTTTAACTCATCATGTTTAATCTGAGCATAAAAATCTGTTAAAGCATGAATATTAATTTTCTTGAGCTATCTCTCATAAGTCAAAAATATTTCTTATTTTTTCTAAAAGAAGATTGCTTGTCTTCCTGAAACAAGAGTATCTGTGTTGAAAGCTAAATCATAATCAGAATTTTAATGGAAACAACTACTTAAGATAATCTGATTAAAATTCAACTTGTATATTTTATTGATAATTATCTTATGCAAATAGAATCTAACTTAAATTGATTCTGAAAACAAAAAAAAATTTTTGATTTAACTTTAATGAATCTTTCTATTGCCTCACATGCTTGTCCTTGAACCATTTTAATTAATGAAGTTATCTCTTTAGTTCAAGTGACTTGTGCTTGCTTATACTTAGGCAATCTCTTGAGTAAAGTGACTCAAATTCAAGTATTGTCATGTCTCATGTTGAGTCATCTAGTTAAGAAATATGTTGTATGAATGATTTTGTATCCTAGAGAACCTAATGAATTGCCTTCAAGAAAAGAAAAAGATTTTGCTAATGATACAGAATCTATGAGCAAGAAATTTCAACTTGAAGGACACATCGATGAAAGATACAATAAACATTCCCTTGCAAACAAAAAAAAAGGAGAGATTTCTTCAGCCAAGGGTGTAAAGAATCTAAAAGGTATTTGGCTTGAAGAATGCTAAATGCACTGGTAATCTAAACTCTTCTCTTGTGAGTTAGTTGAGCAAAATCAATAGTCTGAAATTATATGGTAGCATGATTAAACCTTTAATTGCTGATCATCTTGATATCATGCTTCATTCTCATGCTAGTGATAATTGTTTCATGGTGTGATTAAATTGAAGTTTATCTTTTCCTATATAATGCATAACCATGAAATACACAAGCTTATGCCTCAAACCTCTAATTCAAAATAATTTGTGATAAGCTATGAATCATTGGGCATAATGAAAATGCTGTTTGCATGGTATATATTTATATGCAGCATATTAGATTAATTTTTTATTCTGCTCTTTCATGTAATTACTTAAAATAATAAAAAGAAAGAGAGATAAAAAAAAGAAAATGAACAATTATTCAAGGGAAGTAAAATCTAAGTAAAGGCAAATACTCCAATCTTTAGGAAAAGCAAAACAAGCATAATATATTTGGCACATTTGTGAGACTAATATGAATATTCCTTTTGGAAGAGATAAAATCCGTAATTAATTACAGAAAAGTTTGAAGTGAACATTTTAACCCTTCTATATTGCTCATCATAGGGATGGTGCCAATGGGGACACTACAAAAGAAAGGATATCTCCCGGCGCTTTTAAGCGTCGGCGAATTTCTAGCCCACGCATCGCAAAGCGTGGGTCAGACGTCGGGCAGGTGGGCGTGGGTCGGGTTTAACCCGACGCGTCAAAAAAGCGTCGTCGCTCTATGCCGACGCTTTTAAGCGTCGTTTATTTTATACAAACCCGACGCTTAAAAGCGTCGGCGTACTTCAACCGACGCTTCCCACCGTATTGTGTTGGACTATGCCGATGCTTTTAAGCGTCGTTCATTTTATACAAACCCGACGCTTAAAAGCGTCGGCGTACTTCAACCCACGCTTCCCACCGTATTACATGAATTGGACTATGCCGACGCTTAAAAGCGTCGGTTTAGGCTACTTGAGCGACGCAATAAAGCGTCGTTAAACATCAAAAATATGGGTTGCGAACTTCTGGTAGTTGTGAACTTGAGGTTTGCTTTCTCTGTCTCGTTGCATGGCAGTTCTTCTTGCAGTCCTCCAGACAGGTGGGCATGCTGTATTTTCATCCAGACCAAAAAGATTTCTAGAAACAAGTGGATCAGTGGAACCATCTTCTAGCTGCTTTCAGAACAGAGGAATATCTTCGATTACCATACCCAGTCAATTCTGCAAAATACCAGCACAAGGGATAGAATGGAAACTGTGTTGGAGTTAACTTGGAATTACCAATAAATACAAGAAATCAACCAGTTCTTTAAGTAGGTAGTCTGGCATATGGGTAAAAAGTTCAAATCCATGCCAATTCATACACAAAAACATGCATCATCACCCAAGTTGTGATGATTTTTCTTTTAAAAATGGGAAGATTTTGTCTCACAAGTAAATATAGATAGCACTGAAGGAAAATGATTTGTGATTTCAGTCTCAAGAGTTTATTATCAAACGTGGCTTTCCAAGCCTAGCAGTTCATCTGGGCTATAAAACTTTGCAAGACAACCAACTACCTGGCGCAAGTTGCCTTCTCCCAGGTCTATCTCCTCAACCAATAAACTATAGAATGGACTAAAAGCTATGAAGTTCTTCTAAAAATTTAAGGTAGATGCCTTGAAAGAAACAGAACTACCTGTCAGCAGATGGATGCTTCCATGCCTTGCAAATAACACCGACATGTATATTAAGAATAGTAATGCTGCATTCTGCTTCCTTCTCTGCAGACTCTTTTTCTAAAGCTTTTTTTTCTCTCATTGGTTTTATTACTTTTTGTTGATGACTCAGTAGCTTTATCATTCTTGAAATTTTCAATTAACCAACTAATGATGTCGCCAACTGAACAGAAACAATTGTAAAAATGAAAAGAAGGTTATGACAAAGGCAAATAAGCAAAACAATGTAGAAATAGCAAAAGATATCACATTATGTAATCTTTGGAGATGACTTTGCATTTCTGTTTTATAAGCTTTTATATGCTTAACACCGGCAGCAAAAGCACAACATTATCAACAAGGAAAGATATGGAGGCATTACACAGTAACAAAATTATGTCATGAGCACACCTGAACCAAATGGCCCATGAGCACATAGTAGCTGATGGACAGCACTCCATTAAGGTAAATAAGCTAAACAAAAGGCGTATCGGCATTATTTAGGGCGCAGATTACCTCAGCAGCACCTTTCTTTAGATCAATATTTCCTCCAGGCTTGTCTGCATTCTTACATAAATTACATGAATCAACATAAATTACATAAATTACATAAATTACACTAGTCATCAGATCGCACTATTTCTCCAAATCAACATAAATTACATGGTTCATAGATATATTATATAAAGTATCATTTGGTTGAAAAGACATAGTTTGCCAAGAAGCACATCCATCATGGAGGCTAGACATGGAAAAGCAAGCACGTGTTACCTTAAAAACTAAGATTTACCAACAATCAGTGCAGCGGTAGCTCTGTTCCACTGCTTCCAACACTAATTATAACAAGGTATGCATTTCTACACCACTGGGATTAGTAAGATAGAACAAGAAGTTCAGTACAGATGACACAAAACATTTAGTCTACGAATACATAAACCATCAAAGTAGCTTCCAAAAATTCCTGTGGCTTACTTCCACAGCTTACTTCCACTGCAACACCCCCCATGCTTACTTCCACAGCTTAACAGACTTGTCATGGCTAGCAGAGGCCACCATTCCTGTGGCTTGTGACTGTGCCAATGCTGCAATAAGACCTTCGTGTGCCTGGACCGTCATGGTTTGGTTCTCTATCACATTCCACAGCTCCAAAGACTGCAAGAATTGAAAGAATACAGAACAAAAATTAGCAAAAGCACACAATCAAGTAAAATGCAAACGATCAAGATTGCTGGCCAGCAAAATAGAACCACAAGAATGATCTATCAGGTTTCTCATGTATGACAAGTAGCCCTGCTAACCATCGAAGAAGAAGAAGAAGAGGAAGAAAAGCAAAATCTACAGTTTACTTTCATGAAGAAGATGTATTCCAGTTACCTCATCTAGATCGTGGGAGTCAAGTCGTCCAGCCGGACTGCCTGTCCTGAAACCATGTTCCTGTCAAGTCAATATAGAACATACTAATTAAAGTCCTTTCCAAGATCTATACCCGATCATACTGCAACAACCGCCGCTGTTTTTTTAGTACCAAAAGCCTGCCCAATATTTTCAATAACTGCGGCTCCCAGTCCAACATGTAAAGCAGAAGAAAGCATACCTTCCTTCCGGCCGAGCAAACAGTAGGATTACCCAATACAAATTGTTCCCATTATCTAAAGTTTCAGAGAATGAAATCAAAGTTTACCCAGCAAATATTTGCATGTTGCCAGTGAATCATGCACAAGAAAGGATGACCATCTTACTGTTCAATTATGAAGCACCATGGTTACAATTCCAAACATTATAGCAACATCTCTATCATTCTTGAATCACACATAAGTTTAGCCTGCATCTATAATACAGATTCCTCCACAAATGCAGCATCGAGAGCTGTGTACAGAGACATGTACAGACTCAATGATACTGGACTTGGGTCCCAAATAATTATTGCATCCTTTTACATACTTGGGAGTCAGAACTCCCTATCTGGGAAGAGAATGGGAGCAATTAGAGACCAGATGTAGAGAGCTGCTGTGGCCCACCCAGTCACAATCCTGACCCACACAGAGGGCCACCCAACATCAACAAGCTTACCACTTTCACCAACGGACGTGGACCAGCCAGTAAGAAGCATAGCCGAGTACATGCTGGCAAGGGAGAAAATGAGGTGGAAGAAGGAATATGAATAGGAGACAGGCTTAGCCTCATCCTTCTTCCTGTCTTCCTGCTCCTCTACCTTGTCAAAAGGAAGCAAAGGCCTCTCAGAACCTACACCAGGTGGAACACAGGAAACATCGAGCACATGTCAAAGGCCATCTAGAAAACTGAAGTCAATCAGTGAAGTAGGTTTACAAATCAAAGATTGAATACAGACTGGCACATACACTAACCTCGATCATTACATGAATCACCTTCATTTACCACAACAGTACCATGTAAACCATATAAGAAAGTTGTATTGCAATCAGAAAATGCCAGTTTGCAAAGTGATCATAAAGCAAATTAAACAAAATTAACCACCTAAAATATGGCATACAACTTAAATTTCTATAACTAACAAATGCATGTTTTTTAGCTGGATGATGCCAATTCAATACTTCAATTGATCAAGCAATAGTAAGTATCAAAAAAAAAAAATTTAAAATAATCTAAAAACATTCATCTCAAAATCGTAAGTACACAATCTACGATGTATCAAGAGTCGACGGCATCATCATCTCTACGAGTAGATGAAGTATCAGCAACCTACAAGAAAAAAAATACTTTAGAAACTAAAAATACGAAAGTCATCACGCTCATACAAGAATACATTATAATTATATAAAATATTCAAATATATTTAGTTATGTACCGGAGGAGCAAATCTCTGCAAAAAAGATGAAATATGGTCAAGCTGATCCTGCAAAGATTGTATCTTCAACTCTTGGCTCTGCTTCAACTCCGCCATATCAGTCATATGACTCTGCCTCATCTCCTCTATCCTTGTCTCATATGACTGCTTTATCTGTGCCATCTCTGTCTTCAAACTATAAATCTCTGCAGTGCTAGTACCTTGTCTGGCATCTTGGGTATATCGGCTCACTGCAGACAGCTGAGTGGGGGTAACTCCGATACCGTAACCCCTCACGCGACCATAACGTTCTGGGCCCATCAATTCTGCATAGACCTGAGCCTCGACGCGACTGGCCGCGTCGGATGATGATGACTCTCCGACGCGCTCTAAAATGAGATTTGTAGCTCTTTCCTATATCTCTCTCAAAAAAATAAACAGTCACATTAATAATTTAAAGGAAGTAAAATTAATAAAATAATTATGATCAAATAAAAAATGAATACATACAACTATATCTCTCGACTCGTCCCGGACAAAGCTGCCATCTCGGTGAGTGTGGGTCATCTTATAAAACTCTACCTCACCAGGCTCCCTTCCATGCTCTACTATCTACACATACGGAAAGTATATTGCCAAACTATATATCATGATACGTGCTATATGTTAGTAGAGTTTCAAATAGTTTCAAACAAACTTACGAATTCATTTCTACGTCTCGCATAACTCTTCGAGCCTGAAGTATGAGGAACTGCTTGAGATGCTCGTGCAGCTTTGCCAATATTAGAATATGTCTGCCAAAATAAAAGCACACAGTATAATATTATTCAATGTATATATTTGCAATCTATATTAATAATAAATATAATATAAAATATTGAAACAATATACGTGACCTGTCCTTTTTCAGAAAACCAGTAGTGAACAAGCTCCCTCCACTGCTGAGGGTATACATCAGGAGGAGTCACACGAGCAACCTCCTCCTCTGTCATACCCTCATGCTTGAAGTCCGTCTTCAATTTTGCTTTATATTCTTTCCATTTGCGGTTGAGGGACTTTAGCACCCAATCATGGCTCTCTGGAGGGAGTACAAACTTACCCTACAACAAGATACAGAATGTTATAATAATATAGAACCTCAAAAGTAATATTATGGTAGTAAGCAAATTAACACACAGGAGGGGTCAAATTAAAAAGAACAAATTCAATTCATTACCTGTATAAGTCTAAGAAGCTCAACCTTATACGAAGGAAGCATGTCATTCCACTTCGTATAGTTGAGCGGACACAGCTGACCCTTGCGTGCAACCGATCCTAAAAAGCTTGATAGAAGACTTCCAGCTCTATTGATGGGCTGCCCCAATTCGTTGCATCGGATGATGATCTTCTCACCCGGAGGAAGCTTCCACACATCCTTTGCTTGAGTGGGTCCCCGTCTCGTCCTCACCGTCCCTTGTCCATCTATTAAAATTAAAAGTCTTAAAAAGTTGAAGACAAATATGAACATAAAATTTGAACTTTAAATCGAATTACCCTGGATCCGGAGCTCATCCTCCGGACAATCAGCAGGAGGCTCGTGCTGAGATCCTGACTCGTGCTGCTGGTGCTCACATGGCTGCTGGGACTGCAGGGACTGCTCAGAAGTAGATCCCACCTGAGAATGATGGAACTCCACATCTCTAAATCGTCTCCCTCGGGGCATATTGTTACCTGGTATGCACAAAAAAGAATCAATATTTGGTTAAATAATAAATTTATACTAAATAAAGGGCTAATAAAAGAGAATATAATATTTGGTTAAATGATAAATTTTACTTACCATTATGAAACTACATTCTCATTCAACATCCATCCTAATCAAACTCCTTGGCGCATTTACTTCATCAGTTGGCTCATGCCAAATTCAAGTTGCATGCTTGTTTGATGCTGTTGGACGCATACAGAAAGTTTCACAGGATCACAAAGTTGTGCTGGTTTTCCTAGTGCCCATTTTGCAAGGCTAGGCTTGCATTAGGCCACTCCTAAACCAAGCTTGGCTAGTTCAAACTATTTGGTGAAGTTGGCCAGGCTTTCATGACTGAAGTTTGTCCATCTTGTAAATTTAGCTTTTAGAACTTACAGACTGAGTATGTGACTAATCTAAACAAATCAGTTCATTGACTGGCAGCACATACATCACAAGATAAGTGCTGACAAAATCAGACTCCTCTAATGAAAGCCTAAGATTTGTATTTGTACTCTGAGTCTGTAATTTGGTTCAGCATAGTTTGGTTCTCCAATTACATAGTCTGTAAGGAAGACATCATGCCATCAGAATATAACAATTGCACAAAGGTACAACTTCAGCCATGATTAACAGTTGGATGGGATACAGCTGAAACTGGTCCATCTCAGCATAGCTAAGCCAAAATTGATTGCCGAAACTTACTATTAAAACTGAGTTTCAGCTAAAACCAGCTGATATAAGTCCAATTTCTCATCATTTTAGGGCCATTAGCTCTTTGTTCATATTGATTGGTTAACTAGTGTCAATTTGGTCATGTGTTTCGTTTTCTTTCCTTTTCAAAGTTAAAAAGAAGACAAAATGAAAAATTTGAATATGGGATATCATTCAAACAAACATCCACTAAATGAACAGCTATAGTTAAACTTCTTTACCTCTAGAATGATTCCCCCTTTATATTCTCTAGACTCTTTGAACTGTATAGTGTTATTGTTTTTCAAAACTTCTTCAGCTATATGCTGATGCAGAAAATGCTCAACTTTTCTTCGTACTCTAGTTTCCCCTCTTCTTTTGTTGCGCATGTATGTGTGGGGGATCTGTTTATTCAGTAATTCTCTAGTTGCCTAACTTAGCTCCCTGCTTTCTGAGTCTGAACGGTGTCTCTAAATGTCCATGGAGAATTTGAAAACCACCAGGCACCGCTTGCACTTTTCAAGAACATATAGATTAACTAAATTTTAAATGTTTCGGAGCAGCGAAATTAAAATATTGACTTCAAAATCCAATTGAATATTTTTCAACATCTATGACACCCTAAAGTTTCTTCAGAAAGAGTGGCACAGATCTATTCCAAATATTTGAGCTTAAGCTACCCATTCAAATATACCAAAATGTGCAGTAATATGATGTGAAAAAAATGAAAAGAAAAGCCATTCAGAATATCAAATGGGAACAAACATCAAGAAAATTTGATCAACCCTTATTCACATGGCATTTAGTCAATACTCGTACATAAATATGACTAGCGAAAAGTGTGAAATAGCATTAATAGCATCACTAGGATGCTTATTCATGGCGACCTCACTCTGAAGGATCTTGATTCAATATCGAAGTTACTTTGTTAAATAATTCATCTACAAAATCAGCAAAATCACCACCTACACTCATATCTGTTACTGGATCAAATGGGAATGGCTTCATTGGTTCTGTGGCTTCCAGCATATCGTCAATTGGTATTTTTGGCTTTGATCTTTCCATAGGTTTAATGGGTTTGAAACAAAAAAAGAAGGAGACTTACCTCAGACGGGGCCGGGCGAGCGTTAAAGACAAGAAACAAAAAAAGAGTTGGAGGAGGAGGAGGAGGAGGAGGACGAGGAGGAGGAAGAGGAGGACGAGGAGAAGAAGGAGACTTACCTCAGACGAGGGCGAGTTCGACGGCAGCGGGGAAGTCGCCGATGGAGGTGAGAAGTCGGCCGGGCGATGGAGCTAGGGCAACGAGCGATAGAAAATGAGGAGAGGGGGGAGGAGGAGGAGGAGGAGGAGGAGGAGGAGGAGGACGAGGAGAAGAAGGAGACTTACCTCAGACGAGGGCGAGTTCGACGGCAGCGGGGAAGTCGCCGATGGAGGTGAGAAGTCGGCCGAGCGTGGAGCTAGGGCAACGATCGATAGAAAATGAGGAGAGGGGGCCGGGTTGGGGGGTTTTATGTTTTCTAACGACGCTTTTTAGCGTCGTTGTTTTTGAACATTTTAACGACGCGTTATAGCGTCGTTGTTTCCGGAGTTTTCCCCACGCTATGAAAAAGCGTCGGCAAAGGGTGGCGCCGAGCCAAACTTTGCCGACGCTTTTTCCTAGCGTCGGGAAAAGATAGTCGGCAAAACCCACATTTGTTGTAGTGGGAGGCTAGTGGTAGTACCTGGCACTATTTGACCCAACTATTCGGTGTAGGGCATATTAGGGACGGCACAAGAGGGAGGCTAGTGGTAGTACCTCGTGCCCCGACCAACTCCACCGGATAGGGAGCAAATAGAGTATAGAGCATAGAAAAGTAAAACCAAAAGAAATGAAGATTAGAATATTCACTGAGTGGTTAAAAGAAGAAATTCAAAAATGAGGAAATGAATGACAAGATAAATGAAAGTATATAAAAAGCTTGTGAAAAGCCAAATGAAGTTTCGATCACTTGAAAACACACCTTAAGGATAAAAGCTTAAACTTAATTTAAAAATGCTTCTATCGTTGCATTTTTGTAACTTTCATTATATACTTCAATGATTGCATCATTTTGGGGAATAACTCAATATGATTTCTAGAAAAATAGAATTACTTTGGATACCTTGGTTGTTTGCTCCGATACGCATCTGAAACATATCATTTTTTATCTTATAAGTGTACTGAAATTGGTCTAAATGATGTGTTTTTCAATGATCTTGATTGCAAATAAATGGTTCTAAACATATGATATTATTTTGATATTAAAAAGATTTATGGTGCTTCATATATACTTTGCTGAAAAACTATGACTAAGAAATTAATATTTTGAATATACACTCCTACATAATTAAATGCTTCTATCATTAAAAAGAAAAGCTGTTTTTAAGAAGAGAGTTAATGATCCTAAAGCTTAAAATATTTCAACTCACTTCAATAATTCTTATAGGAAAGAAAATATAATTACTTTTGAAAGAAATTTGAGCTTCAAAAGAATTATTTTCTGATTAATATTTCCATACATATTCAAAAAAAATAAGAGGAAATATGATTTATTCTTGAAAGATTAAAAAGAGTGATTGCTATAAATTTTGAAAAATTCTGGATCACTCTACATTGTTGATATTATAGAAGAACAAAAAAAAAAAAAGGTTTGAAAGAAAATGCATCTTTTGAGGGGGAGCTTTAAATACTCAATCTCTTTATTGAAAATTATCTTCAAACTCTAAACTCTCAAATGGAATGATTAATTAAGGGGGAGAAAGAAAATTTCAGAGTGAGAGATCATATAGAACTTAATCGTATAAATTCGCATCTAAAGATGAGACAAAGAATACTAAATGTAAAGTGGTATTAAACTTTGTGCTTCATTGAATATCTTTTGAAAGTTGGATTTCCATCTGTATTCATCGGTAAATCATTTATTTCTAAAAATTAATTGAAAAGGATTCCATCTGTCTTAGTTTCGAAAATTTATCTTGGAATCTACTTATGAGTTCTTATTGGCTTGCACTTTAGTGTTTCAATCCTGAGCCAATTCATTTTAATTGATTTTGATGCTATGATCTTTAACGGAGTAAAAGAAAGTCTTTAAGAGAGCTCTAAAAGAACTTTCAAAGCCTTGAATTTTATGTATCCTACACTGCATAAATTCATATTTTGGTATCTATGCCCCAATACTTTTATATCATGAAAGAACTTTGAAGTCATTAAGAATTAAGGATTCAACATAATTTTATGTTTTTCGAGTATATAAGGTTTGATCTTTATTTGCTCTTATACTATACTCTGAAAATTAATTAGATTGCTCTCATCTTGCTATATACTTAATATATATATATATATAAAGGTGTTGAATTTTCATTCGTGCCTTCTTTGAATATTATTCTTGATACTCCTTGAAATAACTTGAAAAAGATTCCATCTACACTTGATTTGAAAAATATCTTTGGAATCTACAGTTAGAGATCTCTTTTGGCTCACATCTTAAATATCTCATTTCTAAAGCCAAACACATAGAAATAAGATATCATTTTATTAGGGATCATGTGCAAAATGGAAATATATGTATTGAGCATATATGTACTGAAAAACAATTAGCTGACATATTCACAAAACCCTTGAGTGAAGATAGATTCTGTACGCTAAGGAGGGAATTAGGCATATGTGATCCTTTTTATTGAAGAGTGATGACCCAAAGATTGATTCAAAGATTGATTTTGATGATCACAAAACTTTGAAGTATAAATACTAATGTTTGTGTTGCAAGGAGAAAGATATTTATTTTGCAAGGAACATAGCAAGTTGGAAGAATACAAGAAGGCCTCCAAAGTTCTCAAGAAAAGTTGGAAGAAAGCTACAATTCATTGGCCCAAGTTTCAAGTTCAAAGAATTCAAGTTGAAGGAGCAAATTCAAAGAAAAATTCAAAAGAATAGTCCTCGAGTCGACTTCTGGAAGTTTAGAGTCGACTCTGGCACTCTAGAGTTTCAAGAAACAGTGCTCGAGTCGACTCCAATACTCTACGAGTCGACTCCGACTGAGAACAAACAAAAAAACAGAAAGTTGATTTTCAGCGCTACAGTGATCTCGAGTCGACTCCAACTTTCAGGAGTCGACTCCCAGCTACAGTGCCGGCAGACTACTATTCACAGATCGAACCTGTTTCAGCCGAGTCGACTCCTACTTCAGCCGAGTCGACTCGAGCACGCTGGGAGGCATAACGGCTAGTTTTTTCTTGATTCCAACGGCTCTATTTTTGTCTCTAACGGCTAGATTTTTGTTGGGACTCCCTCTAAAGCTATAAAATCAAGAGGAGAGCTAGGGGAGAAGGCATGGAAGTGGGAGAGAACATTTAGGAAAGAGATTTCAAAGAGATTACAAGGGAAATCTCCCATAAGCACAAAAAGGGCCATTCAAAGTAAAATAGAGAGAAGAAGAGCATCCAAGTGAATCCCAAAGCTTCCTCTCCATCTGTGTGCTGCCTCGGTGATCCTCTACTTCGTGCCAAATCAGAAGAGGGTCAAGTAAAGAAGAAGCCGAGCTCCTTCATCTTCAAAACTCGTTAGAGGGCTTCTCTTTACTCTATTTGTTTATATTGTTATATTTGCTTGTTTAAGAAGCTTTGATTTGTTTTAAACCTTTGTTTTAATATCTTGTAACTTGATTCAATCAAGGGATTGAATCAAGGGGTTAAGGTTTGTTGGTGAGCCATAGGGAAAACCAACGGTGATAGGTTTGTTGGTGAGCCTAGGTTGAAACCAACGGTGTAAGGGTTCGATTGTGATCCCGGAAAAACAATCGGGGTGGTTCTAGTCGGTGAGCCTGGAAAAACCGACCGAGTTCGTTGTGATCTCGCAAAACAACAAGTTGGGTTGTGAGCTTGTAAAACAACCGGCTGTAATCTGTAGGATTATAGTGAAATTCCCAAGAGGTCTTGGGGAGTGGATGTAGGTGCTGGGGTGCACCGAACCACTATATGTTTGTTGTGTTTGTGATGCTTTTTGTCATTGTCTAACTTGCTCACTTACTTACTTAGTTAAATTGCTTGCTTAACTCTTATCCGCGCATCCTTTAGTTGCAAGCATATTCAATTTACTTAATCAAGTCTCATTCAATAAATCAAACTGTTGCTAAGTTTAAATTCCACTGTGCATCTATACAACTTTGCATAATTAATCAAAAAGTGTTAGAAGTAGCATAAAAGTTTTAAAAGACCCAATTCACCCCCCCTCTTGGGTTGTATCTACTGGGCAACAAGTGGTATCAGAGCAGGTGCTCTAAGATTAATTATTGATCTCACGATCAAGAGCCAAAGATCATGACAACTCAAATAGATAGTTTTCTAGGAGAAGGACAATCAATTGACACACCTCCACTATTTAATGGCATAAACTATACACATTGGAAAATACGCATGCGCATTTTTATTCAATCACAAAACTATTATTTATGGAAAATCATAATAAATGACCTTCACATACTCTCTCAAACTATTAATGAAAAAGACTTAGCACAATTGAATGCTAATGCTATGAACTTTCTATATTGTGCTATCCATGAATCTATATTTCATAAGATTTCTGCATGCTTATCTGCTAAAGAAATCTGGGATACTTTAACAATTATTTATGATAAATCTCAGATTAGCTCACATGTGCTTCAATTGCGTACTAACAATGAGATTGCAGAATCCTCCACAGTAGCCGAGTCGACTCCCAGTTTGTCCGAGTCGACTCCTAGAGAAGAACAGTCTGAAAGGCAGAGACACAGTCTTGAAGACCCTGTGAACGAGTCGACTCCAAGTAGTTCCGAGTCGACTCCCAAGTTAGCCGAGTCGACTCCAACAAGGCCCGAGTCGACTCGGAGGCAGATTAGTTCAAAAAACAAAGAGTACGGTGATGGAAACAAGGATCCATTCCCGAACACCGAAAGATTCAAAAGCTTCCTAAAGACAAAGAAGAAGAGGAAGCAAGAAGAAAGGAAGAAAGAGATAAAAAGCAAGAAAGCCTTGACCAAGGAAGAGTCAAGCAAAAAATTGAAAGCTAGAAGCAACAATGAACTACAAGAGGTAACTAACTTATGTTTTATGGCATTAGAAGATAAAGTAGAATCTGAATCTAATTTTACACCAAATGAATTTCGTGAAGAATATTCTTATGATGAACTATTAAATGCTTTTCATGATTTGTATGGTGAATGTAGAAAATTAGTTATCAAAAATAAAAATCTTAAAAAGCTAAATCTCGAAATCTCAAAAGAAAGAAATTCTATTACTAAAATATATGACAAACTAAATTCTGAAAATGAAAGCTTAAGGTTAAATTTAGAACAATTGATTCAGAAAAATCAGAATTTAATTAAAGAAAATCAAAACTTAAGTGAAGAAATTAACCAATCAAAATCTCTTATTAACAAATTCACTGTAAGTTCAGAACGATTAAAATTGATGTTTGAAAGCCAATATGTTGCTTATGATAAATCAAAACTTGGCTTGACTCCTTTACTTAACAATAAATCTCTAGAGAAAAAGGTTATCAATGCATCAAGCAAACTATTAAATAAGATAACATATTTCAAACATGAAAAGAATGGACATAACAACTTTACCTATCGTTCTAACATAATTAAATCAAGTGGTAAAGTTATTACAATTAAACAAATTTGGGTTCCAAAAGGAACCATATGTCCTAACTCTCAAGGACCCAAGCAAGCTTGGGTACCCAAAATGAAAATATGAGGATGTAGACATAGGTGTGCCAAGATACCCATGGAACTAATAGAACTTTCATACAAATGGGTGTTCAAGACACACGAAAAGTAATTTTAAATAATAAAAAATAATAATAATAATAATAATAATGAAATCAGTAAACCTTGCATTTCATCATTATTTTTGCTTTAGTATTTGATTAAAATATGAATTGCAAGTATTGACCAATTTTGTGATATAGAAAATACTTTTGGAAATATAATCAAATCACTTCATTTTATAGTATACTTTACTCACTATTGGATAAGTTGCTAAAAGATTAATCAATTTATTAAGAATAACTCTATAAATTCTCTATATGCTTGATTGAGAGTTTTTATCCATGGCATTATTGTTTATTGATCATAAGTATGATAATGTGTACTTGGTGTGCTTTTGAATATATGCACTATGAATACCAAGATTAAAGAAACCATCTTTGGCATATAAAATCAACTCATGCTAGTATGTACTTAATCTCAAAAGACCTTGCTATTGGCTTACTTAGATTATCTTCTGAAAGCTCAAAGTTTACTATGCATGCTAACTAAGGAAACAAACAAAAATCAATTTCTAAATCTAAAGATGTTATTTCCATCACTAAGTTTTCAAAAGCTTACATTGGATGTGTTCTTGGCAAATAAAATTGAAATATTTTCTGTATTTGCTAAATCTTGTAAAAGTGTTTCAAATGATAAAGGTTTCCAAACTGTGAAGATAAAGAGTATCATGGCACAGTGTTGAAAACCAAAATCCTGATAAAGTTTATACAGAAATTAATTATTTCAGCACCAAGGACACCTTAAGTAAAATAGGGTTAATAGAATTCTTGAAGAAATGAAAAAGACAATTGTGTATGATAGTCATCTACTTAAATATTTTTTAAAAGCTATCATCACTGCTTGTCATACATATGATTTCTATTAGATCTATTTTTTGATGAAAACTCCTTTTGATCTTCTGAAAAATGAAAATGAACCATTGCATATCTTTCATATTTTTCAGTCATACACGTTATGCTTGATATGTTCTTTTGAAAATAATGCCAAATCTGATAAAGATGCTTCTATCTTTGGATATCATTCATCAAGCAATGCATATAGAATATTCAATAAAAAGATCCTAGTTGTAGAAATATCAATTCATTTTATTCTTTATGAGACTAATGATCTTTCATCAAGTCACTAAAATCAGATTATATGTATATATGTTAATCTTTTTGCTTGCTTATAACAATCTAAAACTAAAACATCTTAAGAAGAATGAGCAAGATTATAATTGGTCAAGTTAAACTAAATCATTTTTTTTTAAAAGAGAGAGAATTTCAAATCTTGTCGATAAAATCGGAAAACTTGTTAATAATTAGAACCAAATTGAGTTTTCAGAAATGCACTTAATGAAGAAAAATTTTTGACTACTAAAAGATTCAATCAAGAAAAGATGAATTAGATCTTGATGAAATCCTTGCATGATTAAAAGTAAAGATCACCATTATCATTTGCTTGCTTCATGAGCTTTATATTCTGTCAAATGAATGTGTAGAATGCACTCCTATGTGGTTATTTCATTAAAAAGGAGATCTATGTTAAATAACCACCATATTTGAAAACACTCATTACAAATATGTTAAAGCAATATATAATTTGGAACAAGCATCAAAAGCATGATATAAAAGCTTAAGTAACCTTTTTGATAGAAAGTAATAGTGATAAATCTATACATCAAAAGAAGAATTTGTGATATCTTATTTGCTCAAAGTATGAATTGATGACATCATTTTTGGTTCTACTAATGAAGAGTTATATGAAGATTTTACTTAGCTCATGTAAGGTGAGTTTGAAATATGTATGATGAATGAATTAACATCTTCTCTCAAACTCCAAATTAAGACAAACAAGAAAGGGGATCTTCATTGACCAAAGTTAGTCCACAAGAAAACTCTTATAGAAGATTGGCATGAAGAAGGTATGTCTATGACCCCATCTTGTAGAATTTGAAAAGGATGAGCAAAGTAGATCTATTGTTTTTAAAGCTGTATTGAAGCATGATAGAATAATTATTTTACCATACAGCTAGTAGACCAGATTGTATGCTCATTATGTGACCTTGTGCAAGACTTCAATCTAACTTTAATGAATCATATTTTATTGATAACAAATAAATCATAATCAGAATTTTGATAGAAACAACTGTTTAAGAAAAAGTTGATTAAAACTTAGCTAACATGTCTTATTAATAATTATCTTAAGCAAATAGAATCTAAGCTCAATTGATTCTGAAAATAAAAAAAAATTGATTTGACCTTGATAAATCTTCCTATTGCTTCACATGCTTGTCTTTGAACCTTCTTGGTTAATGAAACTATCTCATAAGTTCAAGTGACATGTGTTTGCTTATATTTGGCAATCTCTTGAGTAAAATGACTCAACATTCAACTATTGTCATATCTTATATTGAGTCATCTAGTTAAAAAATATGTTGGATGAATGTTTTGTATCTTGAAGAAACTAATGACTTTCTTTCAAGAAAGAAAAGGAGTGTGTTAATAATGCAGGATCCTTGAGCAAGAAAATGAGAGATCTCAACTTGAAGGATATCTCCATGTAAGATACAATAAACATTCACATGCAAACAAGAGAGAGGACCTTCTTCAGCCAAAAGTTCATACATAAGAAATCTAGTAGGTATTTGACTGAAGAATGCAGAATGAATTGGTAATTCTAGATACTTCTCTCATAAATTAATTGAGCAAAGTCAATAACTTAAATCTTATTATGGCATGATTAAGGTCTTTAATTATTAATTTTTGATATCATGTCTATATATATATATTGATTGACTTATGCTTTTAGAAATTGTTTCATGGTTTGCTCAAACTAAAATATTTCTTTCCCTATATCATAACCATGAAATACACAAGTATATGCATAAAATTTTGATTTAAAATAACTTGTGAGAAGTTATGAATCCTTGAGCACAATGAAAATGTTGTTTGCATGATATACATCTATATGATACATAAGATTATTTTTTTATTCTGCTCTTTCATGTAAATTACTTGAGAATAACAAAAAGAGAGAGAGATAAAGAAAAGAAAATGGATATTATTCAAGAGATGAAAAATCTAAGCAAAGGCAAGTACTCCAATCTTAAGGAAAAGCAAAACAAGCATAATATATTCGGCACATTTGGAAGGGATAAAATCCATAATTAATTACACTTAAACAGGGAGAGTTTGAAGTGAACATTTTAACCTTTCTATATTGCTCATCATAGGGATGGTGCCAATGGAGAGGCTAGTGGTAGTACCCGGCACTATTTGACCCAACTATTCGGTGTAGGGCATATTAGGGACGGCACAAGAGGGAGGCTAGTGGTAGTACCTCGTGTCCCTTTCCAACTCCACCGGATAGGGAGCAAATAGAGTATAGAGCATAAGAAAGTAAAAATGAAAGACAAAGTTAAAGAAAGTATATAAGAAGAATCAAGTCATTTTTTTTAAATTACTTGAAAACACAATTTAAGGATGAAATCAATGCAAGATTATATTTAAATAGGGGGAGTTTAGTTGAAAAGAATTGTTTTTGATCCTTGACATGCTTGTTCTTATTATTTTAATGCATGACTTAACACATAATATATTTTGCATGTGGCATGATGTCTTGAATTATGGGTTCTCAATATTTTGCAATGCTCCATGCTTGGATAAGTTGATTGAAATATGTCTTAACTTGGAATATGTCTTAACTTTGATCACTAGTCTTTGCTTCACCCTTGCCTCAAACTAACTTGTGTTCCAATGCTTGAATGTTTAAAATACTGCATATTTTTTTTTTTGGAAATTATTGAAAAGAAATTTCAGATTTGTCGTTCACAATCATCTTTAAAATCTGAAAGTTGAATAAATTTGTAAAAAGGAGAAAAGAAAGATATCTTTATTTAGGCAAAATGAATTGATCTTGATCTATCTTTCTACTTGCCTAACTTTGATACATAATATCCTAATACTTGTTAAAATATCCTCCATTTTGTATCGAAACTCAATACTAAATACAAAGATTCTGAAAGTGCTCTAATGTTATTGAAATATGTGTTTTCAATCTTAGTAATTTAAGATGAGCTACAATCTAGAAGATGCATATCTCAAATCATAATTTGAGAGCCTTCTTGAAAATTCTTGTGAAAATTCAGAATCTGATTTTGTATAAAAGCTTAAACTTAATTTAAAAATGCTTATATCGTTACATCATTGTAACCTTAGTTATATACTTCAATGATCATGTCATTTAGGAGAATAACTCAATATGATTTCTAAATAAAATCTTAATGTAAGAAAAACAAAATTAATTTTGATGCCTTTGGTTGATTGCTCCGATACGCATCCGAAACATATCATTTCTTATCTTCAAAGTATACTAATATTGGTCCAAATGATGTGTCTTTCGATGATCTTGATTGCAAACAAAAATTTCTAAATATATGATTTTATTTTGATATTAAAAAGAGTTATTGTGTTTCATGTATACATTGCTGAAAAACTGTGATTAAGAAATTTAGTTCTATAAATATACATACCTCAATGATCATCTATATGTTTTTCTCTCCTACATTCTTAAAGACTTCCATCAGAATATATATAGAGTGAATGATCTTAAAGCTAGAAATATTTCAGCTCACTCAAATGATTCTAAAAGAAAGAAAATGTAAATGTTTTTGAAAGAAACTGAGCTTCAAATGAATCATTTTCTGATTAATATTTCAGTACATTTTCTCAAAGATTAAGAGGAAGCATAACTTGTTCTTGAAAGATTAAAAAGGGTGATTGCTATAAATTTTGAATAATTCTTGATCACTCTACATTCTCGATATCATAGAATTTCAGTTTTATTCACGCTTGTCACTAAAATCTGAAATTCAACAAAAGAAAAGAATGATTAAAGAGGAATGCATCTTTTGAGGAGGAGCTTTAGATATTCAGTATCTTATCCTAAAGTTACTTTAATTTGATGCATAACTTGATTTTTATGGATTGATTTTGATGAACCTCCTTATATAGCAAGACTTGCTTTAATCATATAATAAGGTTATACCTTGAGATGAGTTCTATAAAAGTTGTCTTATCTCAAACCTTGAAGTCTTATGAAAATAAGTTGAAACTTATAGAAAATATATTTTTGAGATTGACAATTTTATTGAACATTATATACAAATTCTAAACTCTTAAATGGAATGATCAATTGAGGGGGAGAAAGAAAGTCCAAATAAAAAGTGATCCTAATGCTCTCCAATATGTATCATCTGAAATCTAAATCTGAAAATCTTTATGATACACCTTGAGGCTTGTTATTTGGTTAATATATCTTATACATAAATCATGAACCAAATTTCAATTCAACAGTTCATCTTAAGAGTCTCTAACTTAATGAAAAAGGGGGAGAATAATGTGTTGAATTTTCTTGAGTATCTCTTAGAAAATCTATTTTGGAATTCACTAATGAGTTCTAATTGGCTTGCTCTTTAGAACTTCAATTTTGTGCCAATTCATATTTTTATGTATCAAATTGTGCTTATTTTTTTTGAATAAAAGAAAATCTTTAAAAGAACTCTAAATGATCTTTCAAAGCTTTGCATTTTATGTATGCTCTAAGATATATCATAAATTTCATGAATTCATGTTTTGGTATTTATGCCATAATATTTTTACATCATAAAAGAACTTTGCAATCATACTTAATATATTGCTCTTATACTCTGAAAATTAGTTAAATTGCTCTCATGGTGCTAAAATACTTAATATATATTGGGCAAAAGATCTTAAATGAACAAGCTTTCATACTTATTATTGAAGAGAGGTTAGATTTCCATTCGTGCTTTCCTTGAATATCATTTATGGTACTTCTTGAATTAACTTAAGAAAGATTCCACCTACATTTGATTAGAAAACTATCTGTGAAATCACATTCGATGTGTTCTTAATTGGCTCTGATCTATGCTCATTAATCTTTTTCCAATATTATTGCCTTGAGTTATATGACTCATATTCTTGCAATAATTTGACATGCAAATCAGAGTACAATAAGAAAAAGAAATATTTGAATATTCTTATCTTTGTGCTTAATATTTCACTATCTTTTTGATGTTGTCAAAAAGGGGGAGAAATATCCTAGTATATGCTCATGATGCTTTATGTTTTGAATTGAATACAAATCAGCTTAAATTGAAATATGTTGATTGTGTTAAGCTGATTAAATCTAAAGCATTATCATGAAGTATGTTTTAAATATATATGTTTTCTACTTCATGCAACTTAGCTATGCATTAGTCCTAGAACACAATACATATTATATTGCATATACTCCAAATTTTGTCATCATCAAAAAGGGGGAGACTGATGACCCAAAGATTGATTCAAAGATTGATTTTGATGATCACAAAACCTTGAAGTATAAATACTAATGTTTGTGTTGCAAGGAGAAAGATATTTATTTTGCAAGGAACATAGCAAGTTGGAAGAATACAAGAAGGCCTCCAAAGTTCTCAAGAAAAGTTGGAAGAAAGCTACAATTTATTGGCCCAAGTTTCAAGTTCAAAGAATTCAAGTTGAAGGAGCAAATTCAAAGAAAAATTCAAAAGAATAGTCCTCGAGTCGACTCCTGGAAGTTTAGAGTCGACTCTGGCACTCTAGAGTTTCAAGAAACAGTGCTCGAGTCGACTCCAATACTCTACGAGTCGACTCCGACTGAGAACAAACAAAAAAACAGAAAGTTGATTTTCAGCGCTACAGTGATCTCGAGTCGACTCCAACTTTCAGGAGTCGACTCCCAGCTACAGTGCCGGCAGACTACTATTCACAGATCGAACCTGTTTCAGCCGAGTCGACTCCTACTTCAGCCGAGTCGACTCGAGCACGCTGGGAGGCATAACGGCTAGTTTTTTCTTGATTCCAACGGCTCTATTTTTGTCTCTAACGGCTAGATTTTTGTTGGGACTCCCTCTAAAGCTATAAAATCAAGAGGAGAGCTAGGGGAGAAGGCATGGAAGTGGGAGAGAACATTTAGGAAAGAGATTTCAAAGAGATTACAAGGGAAATCTCCCATAAGCACAAAAAGGGCCATTCAAAGTAAAATAGAGAGAAGAAGAGCATCCAAGTGAATCCCAAAGCTTCCTCTCCATCCGTGTGCTGCCTCGGTGATCCTCTACTTCGTGCCAAATCAGAAGAGGGTCAAGTAAAGAAGAAGCCGAGCTCCTTCATCTTCAAAACTCGTTAGAGGGCTTCTCTTTACTCTATTTGTTTATATTGTTATATTTGCTTGTTTAAGAAGCTTTGATTTGTTTTAAACCTTTGTTTTAATATCTTGTAACTTGATTCAATCAAGGGATTGAATCAAGGGGTTAAGGTTTGTTGGTGAGCCATAGGGAAAACCAACGGTGATAGGTTTGTTGGTGAGCCTAGGTTGAAACCAACGGTGTAAGGGTTCGATTGTGATCCCGGAAAAACAATCGGGGTGGTTCTAGTCGGTGAGCCTGGAAAAACCGACCGAGTTCGTTGTGATCTCGCAAAACAACAAGTTGGGTTGTGAGCTTGTAAAACAACCGGCTGTAATCTGTAGGATTATAGTAAAATTCCCAAGAGGTCTTGGGGAGTGGATGTAGGTGCTGGGGTGCACCGAACCACTATATGTTTGTTGTGTTTGTGATGCTTTTTGTCATTGTCTAACTTGCTCACTTACTTACTTAGTTAAATTGCTTGCTTAACTCTTATCCGCGCATCCTTTAGTTGCAAGCATATTCAATTTACTTAATCAAGTCTCATTCAATAAATCAAACTGTTGCTAAGTTTAAATTCCACTGTGCATCTATACAACTTTGCATAATTAATCAAAAAGTGTTAGAAGTAGCATAAAAGTTTTAAAAGACCCAATTCACCCCCCCTCTTGGGTTGTATCTACTGGGCAACAAAGAGATATAAAAGAGAGCAAGCAGTCTCATGATACATTCCTCCCATTTCTAAAAACCCATGAAACATGAGTCAAACTTGTAATCTATAGATTCCTTACTCATGTATCATTGTCCCAGAGAGAATTTGTAAGGATTGGAAGCAAGAAAAATTTTTAGAAGCGAAAAGGAAGAGAAAGAAAAAATTTCTGAACTTGGGTCGACCCAATCCAGAATAGGGTCGACCCAACGTTGAGTCGACCCAAGAAAATTCTTGAGTCGACCCAACGTCGGGACCCTACTATTAAAAGAGGGACCCGTGAGCTTTCTTAGGGCACTATTTACCCTTTGTCCTCTTTCGAAAACCTTATTTCCCACTCTCCAATCTCCTCCAATCATCTCCAAATACTAGATTACTTCACGATCTTGGAGAAATGGGACCCAAGAGAGCCGTAGCCAAGCGATCCGGGAGAGTCTCACGGATCCAACGTGCGGAAAGAGAAGCTACAGAGCCGACCTCCCCTCGCCACATACACTAGGAGGATGAGGACTAGATCCCAGCCATTAGATACTCCCTAGGCTGATATTAGCATTTCTGTTTAGAGCCTAGGTTAGATATCTAGTTCTCATATGTATTTTGCTTTTATTATGTATCTTTAAACTTTGATTAAGGAACATTGTATTTGTTTTTGTTTTTGGGCATGAATATACTAAAATGTTCCTATTTTAATCAATGAAGTTTGAATATTTATTATTTAATGTGTCTTTTCCCATGCATCTATTTGATGATAACAAAAAGGGGGAGAAGTAAAGAAAGAGTAATAGGGGGAGAAGTAAAGATAGAGTGATAAGAGGAGAAGTAAAGAAAGAAGGAGAAATAATGAAATAACTTGTAAAACAAATTGAAAATCATATAGGAAAGCATATACATCCAAGGGGGAGCAATTTGCAACAATGAAAATGATCAAGTCAAAAATTTCTATCAAATTTCAGAATTTGGCACATAGAATTTCAGAATTTGGCACGCACCTTTCACACCTCGATACATAACCTGAAACTCATGTTTTATCTCAAATTTTTGGAGTTTCATCTTTAATGAATTATAAATGAAAGGGGGAGCAATTCAAAAAGTCAAATTGGCAACATTTGAATGATATAGGGGGAGACTTCACTCTTATATATGAAAAGCTGAAATTCAGCAAGTTAAGCCCTTTCAAAAAACTGATTTTAAGATAAGTATCAATAGGCTCATACTCTTTATTTTGTAATCATCAAAAAGGGGGAGATTGACGATGATAGTGTTATTTTGATGATTAACAAGCAATTATCTAGAGTATGTTATAAGTTAAATCGATACTTCATTTATAAGTCTATTACTCTCAGTATATTTGTATAAATTGATATAGATATATTTCATTGTTTATTTGAATGAATCTAACCTTGAGATGCAGCAAAGTGTGGATTGAGTCGACCCAAGGGATGATTGGGTCAACCCCGGCACATCAAGAAAGCATTTGGCACATTTCTGCAAAAATGGCACAAATGAACAGTGAGTTGGGTCGACCCAAGGAAAGCATGAGTCGACCCAAACATCAAGATCCTCAAAACAACTCAGAAAATGGTTCTCTGGATTTACTAAGAGGGTCGACCCAAGATATAGTTGAGTCGACCCAAGCTTGAGTCGACCCAAACCCTGAGTGGGTCGACCCAAAGGCAAGACAGAACAGAAGACAGAAAATGTTCTCTAGAAACCCTGTTAGGGTCGACCCAAGAAGAAGTTGAGTCGACCCAACTGAACCTTGAGTCGACCCAAAGAAAGGTTGAGTCGACCCAAGTGAAGAAAGGCTGAAATTCAAGGTTCTGAATTTTCTGAGAGGGCCGACCCAAGAAAAAGTTTGAGCTGACCCAAGGTTTGGGTCGACCCAAGAAAAATTTGGGTCGACCCAAGCACGGGCAGAAGCATAACGGCTAGTTGTGCAGAAGTGCTTTTTGGACTCCCAACGGCTATAAACGGCTAGTTTCTTCAATCCAACGGTCAGGAAGGACTATTTGGAGGTTGGAGAAGTATTTAAGAGGGAGTATTCATCAGAGGAAGCAAGCTTTGGAAAATACATCAAGTGCATTCAAGAGAGAACCCTAGCAAGGCAAGCTTCATCCAAGTGCTTCATTCAAGAATCAAAAGAAAGTGGTTGAGCAGATTCAAAGAGTCATCAAGAGCTCCATCCACCCTTGAAGAGTGAAGCATCCTTGACAAAGAAGAGAGAAGTCATATCAAGCGATAAATATTCTCTAAACTCTTCTTTGTAGATTATATTGTTATATTTGCTCATCTAGGAGTTTAAATCTTCTTCCTTTATTTGTTAAACTACTTGTAAAGGTTGGTTGGTTAGCCCGCAAAACCAACGGCATAGGTTGATTGGTGAACCCGGAAAACCAATTGCAAAGGTTCGTTGGTGAGCCCGTAAAACCAACAAAGGTTCGTTGGTGAGCCCGTAAAACCAACATAGGTTTTTGGTGAACCCGGAAAACCAAAGTGTAAAGGTTTTTGGATTGTGAGCCCGGAAAACAATCCAACTGTAATCCGCGGGATTATAGTGAATTTTCAAGGGGTCGCTTGGGGAGTGGACGTAGGTGCTAAGGAGAGCACCGAACCACTATACTTCTTGTTGTTTGTATTGTGATTTGTTTAAGTTCACTAACTCATCATTTAACACAAGTAAGATAGTTAAAATTAAAAGAAACTAATTCACCCCCCCCCCCCCCTCTTGGCTTGTCACCTTGGGCAACAAGAGACATGTGCAAGTTGAACTTCATGAGACTGAATCTTTTCCCGGATGAAGTGATAATCGACCTCAATATGTTTGGTTCTGGCATGAAATACTGGATTGGAAGCTAGCATCATAGCGGATATGTTGTCGCAGAGAAGGGTCGTGGGGGAGGAGACTGGAATGGCTAGTTCTTGAAGAAGTCGTCGGAGCCAAATGAGTTCTGTTGTTGTAATGGCTAGTGCTCGATACTCAGCTTCAGTACATGATCTGGCAACAGTGGGTTGCTTCTTGGCGCACCATGAAATCAGGTTAGAGCCAAGAAAAATACAGAACCCTATGGTAGACCTTCTATCAGTTGTGTTGCCTGCCCAGTCTGAATCATAATAAGCTGATAGTGTTAATTCTCCTGGACTAAAACATAGGGAATAATCAATAGTGCCTTTGATGTATCGGAGAATCCGCTTCAGCATGTGAAAGTGTTGTAGAAGTGGGCGATGCATGAACTGACATATATAGTTGACGGCAAATGAAATGTCCGGTCTTGTAATGGTGAGATATTGCAAGGAACCTACCAGACTTCGAAAAAGTGTAGGATCATCGAAGAGGTCTGTGTTGGAGGATAGCTGAATTTTAGTAGAGAGAGGTGATTGTACCGGATTGCAATCTAACATTCCTGCTTTATTGAGGAGATCAGAGGCATAGGTGGACTGAGAGAGAGATACTCCATTTGGTGTGTAAGTTGCCTTGACCCCCAGAAAATATGCGAGAGTGCCGAGGTCTTAAATGTTGAATTGTTGCTGAAGTTTCTGAAGTAGAACAGAAACGGCATCTGCACAATTTCTGGTGATGAGGATGTCGTCCACATAGATCAAGACATATAGGACGGTGCTTCCTTGGTGAAACAAAAGAAGGGAGGAATCTGCAGAGCTGATCGTAAATCCTAGAGTGATCAGAAATTTGGAAAATGTAGTGAACCATTGCCTGGGAGCTTGTTTGAGACCATAGATGGCCTTCTTTAATTTGCAGACATGATGTGGATGGAGTGGATCAATGAACCCCTTGGGTTGCTCCATGAAAATAGTCTCCTCTAGTTGCCCATGCAAGAAGGCATTTGAGACATCAATTTGTCTGATTGGCCAGCGAGATGAGAGGGCAAGAACTATTAGTACCCTGATCGTTTGAAATTTAGCCACAGGGCTAAACGTTTCCAAGTAGTCAATCCCATACTGTTGCTTGAACCCCTGTGCCACAAGTCTGGCTTTGTATCTGGCTATGGACCCATCTGAATGATGTTTGATTTTATAGGTCCATTTACACCCTAGAGTATGCTGAGAGGGTGAGCGGGGAACTAAATCCCAAGTCCCTTGTGCCAATAGGGCATCAAATTCCTGGGACATAGCACTTCTCTAATGGTGATCCGTGACAGCCTGTGAAAAACAAGATGGTTCCGAACCGGTGGAAATGGAGCCGAGCATGGAGAGAATCCGGTGTGGTTTAAGAGTCCCAGTTTGGGATCTGGTGACCATTGGATGTCTGTGGGGAGGTTGTGGAGGTAGTGTGATGGAGGTAGATGGGGTGGCGTCGACCATATTGTCGATTGTAGTAGATGGAACTGGTTGTTGTGGGGGAGGAACAACAGCTGGATAGGGGAGGTGAAGAGGAGAAGGAAGGAGTAGAGGAGCTAGGTTGAAGTAAAGGGATAGGCAACAATGGAGGTTTGGGTGAAGATTGCTGCTTGGTCTGGGCAAAGGGAAAACTATTTTCATCAAACTTAACGTGGCGAGAGATAAAAATTCTGCTAGTGGTAGGATTGTAGCAGCGGTAGGCTTTATGATGTTGGGAATAACCAAGGAACACACACAGTATGGATCGTGGAGAGAGCTTGTTGGTTGTGTAGGGCTTGAGCCAGGGAAAACAAGTGCAGCCAAATACTTTTAGAAGACTGTAGTCAGGGGGGTGATGATGAAGAGTTTCATAGGGAGAGATATTGTGAAGTAAGGCGGTGGGTAAATGATTGATCAAAAATACTGCAGTGTGCAGTGCTTCAAGCCAAAATTGTGGTGGGAGTGAGGCATGAAGGAGAAGGCTACGGACAACTTCCAGGATGTGGCGGTGCTTCCTTTCAGCAACGCCGTTTTGTTCAGGAGTATGAGGGGAAGACATTTGATGTAATATACCATGAGATGAAAATAATTTGTGGAACTTGGTGTTGTTGTATTCACCACCTCCATCTGTTCTAAACCTTTTTATGGTGGTAGAGAATTGGTTTTCTACCAATGCTTTGAAATGAACAAAGGATTGGAAGACATCAGATTTTAATTTTAGGGGATAGACCCAACTGAACCTACTGAAATCATCGATAAAGAGAACATAATACTGAAAACTAGAGATAGAGGGGGTAGGGGAAGGACCCCATACATCGGAGTGTACTAGTTGTAAAGGACCGGTGGTTGAAATTTTAATGGAGGAAAAGGGAAGCTTGTGGCTCTTTGCCCTGCAGCAGGATGGACAGATTGTGGAAGTAACTGAGGTAGTGTTGTTGCTGTTTTCCTTGAGGACGGGTAAGGAAATGGATGAAGCCGGGTGACCGAGACGAAGATGCCAGAGGGATGCGGAGGCAGATGTGGAGATTAGAGCAGAAGCTGCAGACGTTGAGGAAGGTGTAAAGGTGAAGGGTATTCTGTAGAGGCCCTCAGAGCACCGCCCCTGAAAAAGAACTGGGTGGCTGTGTTTGTCCTTGATAACACAGCCAGCAGAGTTGAAAATAAGGATGCAATCATTATCGGATGCTAGTTTGTAAACAGAGAGGAGGTTGTGGGAGATGTGGGGTACATGAAGTATTTGGGAGAGCTTAAAAGTATGAGTGGGAGTGGAAAGAGTACTGGTCCCTGTTTGTTGAATATGCAGGGAGTCTCCATTTCCAACCGTTACCTGATTAGAACCATGGTATGAAGAGGGCTGCTGCAGATTGGAGGAGGTAGGAGTGAGATGGGATGTTGCCCTGGTATCAATAATCCACTCAGAGGGAGTGGATGAGCCAGCAGAGGAGGTAAGATAAGCTTGATGAGCTGCAGGGGAGGAAACCGCTCCATTAAAGTTGGTATCTAATCGATACCAGCAGGTGAGTGCTGAATGCCCTCGTTTGTGACAAATCTGGCATTCCACCGATGATCTGAACTGTCGACCACGGCCGGAGTTCCAGCCGGTAGATCGCTGGTCAATCTGGAAACGATCACGGCCACGAAATGAATTTGATCTACCATGTCGTCCTCTGCCTCGTATGGCTGAGAGAGCAAAGGATGGGTCAGGAGCAGAGTGTTGGTTCTCTTTGTTAGTGAGGATGATTTCCTCACTGGCTAAAAGGGCATAGAACTTTTCCAGATCAATAGGCGAGGAACGAGTCCGTATGGCAGTTGAAAAAGAATCATAGAGAGCCGGAAGACCATTCAGAATGTGTAGGATGGTGTCTTCAGTGTCAATTTGAGCTCCAGCAGCAGCTAAAGTATCAACTTTGGATCGAATTTGATCCAGATATTGAGACATTGGGGAATCAAGTTTCTTCAAATTGTGCAGCTCCGTCTTTAGTTGAATGATGTGTGTTCGAGAAGCAGAATTCAATCTGCTATTCAGAGTGCTCCAGATTTGAGAACAGTGTTCCAAATTGATGACGGACGGTAGAATGGAGGGGGAAATTGTGGAGGTCAGAGCCGTGGCGAGAAGGAGATCAGTGTTGATCCAGGAATCATAGAGACTTGCTTCAGATCTATCAGGAGCAGTCGAACCATCCAGAAAACCTAGAAAGCCATTTGCCTTGAAGACTTTCGTGATCTGGGATCGCCATATGAGGAAGTTTTGTGAGGTAAGAGAGATTGGCACCAGGGTATTGATTTTACCCAGCAAAAATTTGAGCCGAGAAGAGATGATTTTCTCCTCAATGGCTTGAGCTCCTTCTTCGGATCTTGTGATGTTTTCTGATCCGGGAGACGCCATAGGCAACCGAACCTCCAGCTCTATTGACTGCTCTGACATAGATAGCTAGAGCTTTCCCATTGATGAAGGACAAGCTCTGGATATTAGGCCAGGTCTTATGGCTCTGATACCATGAAAAGAAGAAGAATCAGAGACAGAGTAAGGAGAAGGTAAGAGAAAGAAGTAGAATTGATCATATCATTTTTCTTGCAATCGTAGGGTACATTGTCCCTGCTTATATAGGGTGTGAAGGAGGATAAAATGGGAAGAAAGTTGTTAGAGAATCGTTTGGAGAATCAGATCTGAACTGATTCTAGTGTAACGGAATTCTGGTAAGGAAACGTCTTCAGCTGAAACATTTCATGTTGTTCCCGTTTGAGCTGAGACGTTTCAGCTGCAGAGCTATTACAAGTGCCTTATTCAGTGGACAGAGATAATTCATCTGTTGTTTGTTAATAGGTGCATCAATATATACACCAAGTTGTATGATTAGTTTGAAAATTTATTATACCAGGAGCGGCGTCATGCAAACGTGGACAATCCATCATTCATTTTCCTAATGTCAGTCATCATGTCAAATTAGGGCCCGGGGTGATTAACTTATGAAGAAAGAGCAATTGGAAAATGATCCCATGTCAGCATTGGAGCTTTTAACATATAATAGCTGATCTGAAATTTTAGGGCCAGCCATGATCTTCTGTGATCAATAAACGGTTGTATTGGATATTTGTTAAGGCTAAATATGTTGTATTGTTAGTACCAAATAACTTGCTTGATGGTATAGGCCCTGTTTGGGGGAGCTGTTGGCAATAGAGCTGTTAGAAGTAGAGCTGTTGGAAGTAGAGCTGTCTGAAGTAGAGCTGTTATAAAAAGCTGTTTGCTGTTTGGTAACTACATTCGTAAAGTGCTGTGGTACTTTGTTTTGTGTTTGGTAAACAAACTGAGAAAGTACTTTTGTATGACAAAATTACCATAAAGGACATTGCATAGTATTATACAACAGAACATAATAAAACATAACATAAATTAATACATAAATATACGATATAGTATAATATTATTGTAATATAAAATAATATTATGTTAATATAGCATAATAGTAATATAATTATTAGAGTAAATTAATATTTGGTAATATAACATAATATTAAATTATTTAACATAACATATTAATGTATTATGATATAATATAATATAGTATAATACAATAATAAAAGTATAAAATATTATAATTATTAGTATAAATTAATTTCTCATAATATAACATAATATTAAATTATTTAAAATAACATATTAATGTATTATAATGTAATGTAATATAATACAATATTTATAGTATAATACAATAATAAAGGTATAAAATATTATAATTATTATTATAAATTAATTTTCCATAATATAACATAATATTAAATTATTTAAAATAACATATTAATGT
Source organism: Phoenix dactylifera (assembly GCF_009389715.1). Lineage (NCBI taxonomy): Eukaryota > Viridiplantae > Streptophyta > Magnoliopsida > Arecales > Arecaceae > Phoenix > Phoenix dactylifera. The sequence continues at coordinate 54,089 of NW_024068819.1, forward strand.
ATTATAATGTAATGTAATATAATATAATATTTATAGTATAATACAATAATAAAGTTATAAAATATTATAATTATTAGTATAAATTAATTTTCGATAATATAACATAATATTAAATTATTTAAAATAACATATTAATGTCTTATGATATAATATAATATGATATTATATTTATAGTATAATACAAAAATAAAGGTATAAAATATTATAATTATTAGTATAAATTAATTTTCCATAATATAACATAATATTAAATTATTTAACATAACATATTAATGTATTATGATATAATATAATATGATATTATATTTATAGTATAACACAAAAATAAAGGTATAAAATATTATAATTATTAGTATAAAATAGTTTTTCATAAAATAATTTTCCGCGGTCCAGGGGCTCTTCTTCGTGGTCCACGCTCGAGGAGGACCTCGGCGTGGGCTGCGAGGTTGATGTTAAAAAAAAAAAACAATAAATTGATTTTGGAAGGTATGGAAAAGGATTAAAATTTTTTTCTTCTAAAATGTGGTTCAAGAGATGCATACAAAAATTGAAAAGAAAAATACCTTTTCTTATGGAAGGGAGTCTGACGGCTAGGGTTCTTAGCTCCAGCAGATTTTTAGGTTTATAAAGGGACAAACTATGTAATTATGTTATTTTAATATGGGCATTTTTGTCAAAAATACAGCTTTCCGAAAATGCTGAAACAGCTTCCCCCCAAAAGCTCCAAATTGGAGCTTCCTCCCAAAAGTTGTTTTCAGCTTCCCGCAAAAGCTGAAACAGCTTTTTGAAAAATTTACCAAACATAATTTTTAATCTAAAAGTACTTTTGGAGGGCCAGAAAGTGCTTTCTGGCCCTCCAAAAGCTCTCCCAAACAGGGCCATAATCTTAGAAAACATAAAGACATCATGATAGATGACACTTAGGTTCTCGGGACGAAATGATTCATCTTTTACTTAACTTTCTACTGAAATCAGCATAAAGTTATTTTTCTCATTATGTCAACTTGATCTAATTAAATTTGCTCCATTATATTGCCATCATACAATTAGGTTATACAATGTTATGTTTATTCATTAATATACTCGGTGCATGCAATCCTCTTAAAAACTTTAAATATTATGCAAGAGGATATTCAGCATTTCAGGTTGCCGCTACTAGGAGTACGCCTTGTGCTACTTCCAAGCACACACCTGTCGCTGGTTAAGAAAGAAAGTGACCCTTCCATGTGCAGCAGCAACATAATTGTTCAATATATTGATGGTTCCTTAAGACCGACAAAGCATGCATATAGATATAATCTTAAACAAAATATTTTTTTTCTTCTTGTGGTAAATATTTTTTCTTTAACCAATAAATATTCTTTTATTTTTTTTTCAAAAAAAAGAATGGGCAATAACAAACATTCATCCATTCACACATACACACACGTCTGCATGCAAGCACGTACACACACATAATACATATATACATACATATATCAACACAAACCACTAATTAATTATCACCCTAACTTGGATGATCTATCAATGAATATGAATTCTAGAATTTATACTGCAAATAAACCTGTTAAAATCATGTAATTTATATTCAAGATTTTCCACATATGTTTTAGCCAATAGAACTTTATCTTAATGTTTAGTAGTCTAATATGGATGATTATTTTCTTTTAGAAAAATAATATGCATGAAGTTAACAGCATACAAAGGGATAATGTATATCTTCACTGAATTGAATCGGATGCGTCCATTACTTGAAACTATAGCAAACAATGATATATAGTTGCTTTATCAATCAAAATTTATGGGTGGCCACGGTAGAGGGATTATGTTTATATTTAATCTTGCGTTGAAAAATATATTTTTCTTGGTCCTAAATGTGAAGATAAAAAAGTAGATTTTATTGGGGAAAAAATTACATGTACTGCTTGATGGATCAAAGTTTGGTCTCCACATTATGTGAAGATGCCTCCAATGTGAACTTCAAAGAAAGATACATAAAGCTTAAAGCTTTGTACCTAAAAGAAATTAAGATATGTAAAGCTAACCCAATATGACCAAATATGAGGGATAAATGATGCATTGTCATCTTGGGAGTAAAAGGATTATATTAAATCCTAATACTCCCCACCTCTAGTCTAGTGCTTTCTTGACCAAAGAGTATAAGTCAGAGATGAGCACCACAATTATAAACCCTTGAGAAGGGAATATAGCTACACTAAAAGGTTGGTATATCTCATGCAAGTTGGCCACCTGCTCTTGGATACTATGCAAATAATTTCCCAGTTCAACAAGGATTTTTTTTGAATGGAACCACAAATCAAAATTCCCTAAATTTCCCTTAAAACAATCCTAAATGTTTTCTGGGTCAGAAACTTATTGTTTTTTTTATGTTGTTACCTTGTCTCATCTATACGCACATGACTGCTAAACTATATATGTCACGCCCCCACATCCGCGGGGCACGTGCAGCATCCAGTACCCACGTAGGGGCCACATGAGGAGGGAATACGGGGCTCTCCTGCCAGATATTATCCGGTTCCAAGGCTCGCACGCGCGCCGCACGCTCTGCTCAGACCTCTTTCTGATTTTGTTTTCCACCTAAAACGCATCTGCAGGATTTGGAGACACCCGCCTCATATGCTCAGGCTCTGAAACGAGTCTTTCCAATATGGGACTATTGAGCTTCACACCCTTCCCACTATCGGACAAGAGTCGTCCTCGGCTCTGATACCAAATGTCACGCCCCCACCTGTGCAGAACACGTGAGGCACCCAGTGCCCACGTGGGGGCTACATGAGGGGGAACACGGGGCTCCCCTACCAGATATTGTCCGATTTCGGGGTCCACACGCACCGCTCAGACCCCTTCCCGGTTTTGTTTTCCATCCAAAATTTATCTGCAGGATTTAGAGATACCCGCCTTATATGCCCAGCTGGCTCTGGAACGAGTCTTTCCGATGTGGGGCTATTGGGTCTCACGCCCTTTCCACCATCGGATAAGAGTCGTTCTCGGCTCTGATACCAAATGTCACGCCTCCACCTCCGCGGAGCACGTGTGGCACCCAATGCCCAGGTAGGGGCCACATGAGGGGAGAACACGGGGCTCCCCTGCTAGATATTGTCCGGTTTCGGAGCCCGCACGTACGTCGCACGCACCGCTCAGACCCCTCCCCAATTTTGTTTTCCACCCAAAACGCGTCTGCAGGGTTTGGAGACATCCGCCTCATATACCTAGACTCTAAAACGAGTCTTTCCGATGTGGAAATATTGGGCCTCACAATATATCATATGGATAATCCAACAAAGGATCATTCCATCACATTTTCACTACTAATTACTTGGTTCCAGCTGCCTTAAGCAAATTATTAGTTGGGTCATGTAATTGTAAAAAACTGACATAAAACTAGATGCTGCAATTTATGTAATCAAATTCCACGTTAACCATACCATTTTTAAGGAAGGTTTGATGAGTCACTTTATAAAGTTATATGGTCCTAAGTGTCCTTTCAGTACTCCCTCTCGTTCACCAGCTTTCATTTTGCTTGATGATTATATATCATGCTTGATTCACGCAAGTGCGGCCATTTCTTGCTAGAACGATATTAGCTTCTCTCTTAAACTTAGTCATCAGTCCTACTAATCTACCATCAATGAGAACCTTATGTGACAATATCAAGTTGCAAATTGATTAGCTTTCTAGCCTCCTCACCCAAGTATTATCACTACATAAGACTCTTCAATCATTTAATTTGACCGATGCATACCTAACAGCCATTTAATTTGAAAATTCTTTAGTTGTAATCTTACTCATTCTCTTGAATACAATTGAAAACGTTATCACAATGAAAAAGGGCAAAGCCATCAATCACTCCACTAATCTTGTAGATCGACGATTGGCTGCACGACACTTAGAACTCTTACTCACCCACTAATCCCCAAATACCAAATCAGACCAATAATTAGCGCATCGATCCCAATATGCCATATCCAACTTGTTATTGGGAAGGGCCTGAATTTAGTCCCATACCAACTAGGCAGCGGAAAGGTCTGTGCCTTATAAGGAGAGGAAACCTCTTTCCTCACGAGGCGCCTTTTATGGGGCAAAACCGTGCGGGTATCCCCTCGTCAGCGCTGCACGCGCGGGCCGGAAAAAATTCCCTTCGTAGCGCTGTGCTGTTGTCGGGTCGGAAGGCCCGCAACATATGGCGCTAAAAGGAGGGCCGCCCGCACATAGAAACTTTCCCTGGGCCTAGGGGGCTCTCACGGGTAAAACGGCACATGAACTTCCCGCTGGGAGGGCTATGTTGTGGGAAGGGCCTGAATTTAGTCCCATACCGACTAGGCAGCGAAAAGGTCTGTGCCTTATAAGGAAGGGAAACCTCTTTCCTCACGAGGCACCTTTTGTGAGGCAAAACCGTGCGGGTATCCCCCGTCAGCACGCGCCGGAGTTCCAGAGAGGATAATACCTCGTGGGGAACGCGGGCCATTCTCTGTCGTCAGTTGATTGTGACTGTGCTGTTGTCGGGTCAGAAGGCCCACAACACAAATCATGAATGGATCGGTGATATTTAAAATAGATATTTTATCTCAATGTCTAAGCTAATTAAACTTGCTACCAAAGTTCTCTTGCTTGAAGGGATTTGGGCAACATGGCAAATCCCTTTTTTGGCTAACAAATTTGGTTTTACAAGGCTGATCATTAGATATGATTTTTTTGTACTTGTTTGCTTTTTGCAACAAAGGCGATAAAATTTCTTGGATGATTAGAACAATGGTGCATCATACGCTGCCATCCAATATATCGAGCATTATAGTGTCTAACGCAATTATAGATATATGAATCAAATCACTACTAATTGGTTAGCCAATCTCGCATGATACCACATTAGAAATCAAGAATTGGATAATGATTTTTTTTTTGTTAGATCAACCTATATAAAGGACGATCCATGGTAGTTGCAATAATCATGAGTTTAAATCTGTGTTATTGGGATAAATAACATACAAAATATAATAGCTATTATTTTTCATTATTTTCTGTTAAAGACGGGCAGCTATAATACAAATAACAGTCATTATTTTCATCTCTATTTTTTTTCAATAAAATAATATTTATTACAGATTTTCTTCTCAAAATTTTCTTCAAAAATGTCTGTGTGGTTCTAAAAAATATTATTTTATATGATAACATCATTATTTTTTCATTATAATAAGGATTTTTTGCATACATAACTTTTAAATATTGAATTTTACATGAATATCCTTCCAAAATTAATATTTACATGTATACCCTCATAAAACACTTGTTTTGCTATTCTACTTTTTTTTATTTTTATTTTTGCATATGTATCCATACTATCTAATGACGTTAAAAAATTGATGGTTTCAAATTAAAATGACTAAAATATTTTTAATGAGTAAATGTGTAAATAAATCACGATCCCGATAGCAGAAAAGAAGACAAAAACAATAGTATAATTTTAAAATTTTATTTTATTTTTAATTAATATAAATTTGATTTTTTTAGCACCGTTAGAATAACTGTTATATTAGGGATATACGTACAATAACAGAGTTTTACGAGGGTACATATGCAAATATCAATTTTGGAAGGATATTCATGCAAAATTCAATATTTAGAAGGATATCCATGCAAAAAATTCTTATAATAACTATTATTTTAGTATTGAAATTTTAAATTATTTTTGAGGTAAAATTTAATGACAATTGTAGCACTAATAACAGCTGTGAGAGGCGATACAACGTGATTATTTGTTGTTTCAAATTAGAGAATAACCGTTCAATTATTTTTTTTTTAAAAAAAAATGTCTCTCCCTCAGTCCCTCTTGTTATGTGCACGAATGTCGGTGATCTTGCGTGGAAAAGCTGTCTTCCTTTGGCTAGCATGCGCACCCGTGATGGTTCGCAGACTCGATCAGCTAAACCACCCACAATACAACACGACCACGATAATCTACGTGGCAAGGATGGCTTTATTGTGGGGAGTTCTAAATACACCCCCCCGATTGCTCATGACACCCCCCAAAAACCAAAAAAAAAATACCCAAACTAACCTTTAGTGTAATTATCATATTGCCCTTGAAATTTTCTCAGTACACCCCCCTTCCTCCTCCTCCGTCTCCTCCTCCGTTTCGTTTTGAAAAGGAAAAAAAAAACTACCCCTCGAACCCCCCTTAAACCCCTCGATCCATTTACATCGTTTAGGCGATCTTTGAAGGAGATTTAAGCCCCATTCGAAGCATGGACAAGCAACTAGTGATTTGGGACGAAGAATCGGCCGCAAAGGTACGTGTTCCACCTTGTTTCGAAAGTTTTTTTTTTTCACGGTTCGTGCTCCGTTCGGCATTGGATCGCCGAACAAAAGGCTTCTGTTCGGCTGCATAGTGCCGAACAGAAGCCTTCTGTTCGGCAACGCTCTACCGAACAGAAGGCTTCTGTTCGGCTGCACAGTGCCGAACATAAGGCTTCTGTCCGGCACACTGCAGCCGAACAGAAGGCTTCTGTTCGGCACTCTGCAGCCGAACAGAAGCCTTCTCGTGCCAAATCGCGTGCCGTGCTGAATTTTGTGCCGAATAGATCCTCTGATTCATTAATTCTTGGTGATAAATTATTTTATATGTAGGGCTATGCTACAACCGAATCGAGTATAATTGGATCAGAATTTGTACTGGATTACACAAGCGAATTTACAACTTACGAGGTATTATAATATATTGTGCAATTTTGTATTAGTTTAGCGAGCTATTTTTACAACTGTGTACTTACATAAATTGTTTAATGTATAGATCTTCAAGAGTAGAGAGGACTTGTGTAATTGGTGTCGTGAAGCTGGGAGGCGAAATGGTTTTGTTGTTGTAATCAAATCATCCGATGCAGGTACCATTTCTAAGAAACCCAGAATTACGTTAGGTTGTGAGAGGGGTGGGACGTACCGAACCACAAAAGAAAAGCGAATAAAGACTGCCTGTGGGACAAAGAAGTGTGGATGCCCTTTTGCATTAAGAGGAAAGAAATTGGATACTGCGGATGATTGGATATTACTGGTCGTATGTGGAGTGCACAATCATCCCGCTGCAGAGAATCTGGAGGGGCACTCATATGCAGGGAGATTATCTGAGCAGGAGACGGAATTGTTAGTGGATATGTCGAAGAGTTTGGTTCGTCCAAAGGACATATTATTCACATTGAAGGAAAGAGATGCCCTCAATGTTACGACTATCAAGACTATCTACAATGTACGTCAACGGTTTAAGGTTGCAGAGAAAGCCGGGAGGTCTGAAATGCAACATCTATTAGGTAAATTATCAGAGGCTAAATATATTGAGTGGCATAGGAATTGTACTAATACGGATGTTGTGCATGACTTATTTTGGGCACACCCTGGCAGCATTGATTTGTTCCGTGCATTTCCCCGTGTGTTGATAATGGATTGCACGTACAAGACGAATAGGTATCGTCTTCCGCTCTTAGAGATTGTGGGGGTGACATCTACTGACATGACATTTTCAGTTGCTTTTGTATACTTAAATTCTGAGGGGGAAGAAAGCTATACTTGGGCATTAGAGAGATTGCGCAGTGTCATAGCTGATGATGTTTTGCCTGAGTTGATTGTTACAGATAGAGACTTGGCTTTGATGAATGCAATTCATAGAGTATTTCCTACTGCTAGACATTTATTATGTAGATGGCATATTAGTAGGAATGTTTTGGCCAAGTGCAAAAAATTTTTCGAATTGAAGGAGAAATGGGATAAATTTATTATGAGTTGGAATGTACTAGTGCTGTCCTCCACGGAAGACGAGTATAATGATCGCTGGAGTGCACTGCAGAGAGAGTTCGGTACCTATCCAGATGCACTACAGTATGTGTCAGATACTTGGCTGAGCAAATACAAGGAAAGATTTGTTGCGGCGTGGACTGATACATGCAGGCACTACGGAAATGTGACGACAAATAGGTATCACAAATAAAGACTCATTTAATTTTAATTTGCCTCAATTCTTATATCTAACTTTCATTTGTTTACTAGGGTCGAGAGTGCACATGCAAAGCTCAAAAAGCAGCTTGGATCAAGCCAAGGAAGTTTCGAGTCATCTTGGACTAGAATACATGGATTGATTGAGTTGCAGCACAGCTCCGTTAAAGCCTCATTGGAGAAGAGTTTATTGGTAGTGCAGCACAACTTCAAGCCAGCTGAATTCAAAGAGTTGCGAGGTTTCATATCTATAAGTGCGTTAAATCATGTCCTCGCCCAATCGAAACGAGCCAATTCAGTTGGGTTTGATGATTCAAATTGTGGGTGCGCTATTCGACGCACACATGGTATACCATGTGCTCACCAGATTGCGCGGTACAGGGTGGAAGGTCGGCCCATTCCTCTCGACTGCATAGATCCTCATTGGAGGAAACTTGATATTCTGCCTACCCCCCCCCCCCCCCCCCCCCCGTGCAGCCAATTCAGTTGAGTTGTGATGCAGAGTTAGATTTGATTGCGCTACGATTCAAGAAGTTAGATGGGGCTTCTCAATTGCAGATGATCAAGAAGTTACGAGAGATTGCAAGTCCAGATAGTACACCTCTTTTAGAGCCTGCAAAACGGAAGACCGGTTCACGTGGGCGCGCTTCACTGAAGGTTGATACGTCTACATATCGCACATTATATGGTGTGGAAGGGACGATTGCTGAGATCACTCATGCATTATCATATTATGATGATTGTCCACCATATGACAGATGGATGACTATGCCGGACATGGGTCATCTTATAGCATCCTGCTATAATGTTGTCCTATACCATCTCTCGTTGCAACAATGTCTGACCTTCCTACCTCTCCGTTCTGTGCCAGTACCTCTTCTATCCCGCAAAGATATCGCTATCGGATTCGTAAATGGAAATCATTTTGTTGAGGTACTACGTTCACAACACTTGCGAATATTTAATTTTGCTTATTTAATTTTGCTTATTTATAATTTTGTAGCTATTAATATTTTCTTATTTCTAATTTTGAAGGTGTTCTTGTTGCCGGGACATCCCGTTCCGCCAGTAGCGACCAACTGGCGAAAATATCATCTTCCTTGTGCTACCGGATGGGAAAATTCATATGAAGCACGGATTCAACAGTTCCAAGAGAGGATCTCACCTAATGTTATAATTAGCGAGACAGTAGAGTTAGATTGATTATTTATATATGTACAATTTTTGAAAGTTGTAAATTTTTTTGGCCTCTTAGAGTCATGTACTGTGAAACTCCATCATCAATATAAATCAAAAAATATCTGTCTTCGCATTGTTAGATTGATTGTTATGTGCACTGTTATATTTGTGTAAAATAGAACGGGCCAGGCTTTACAAAGATTACACGTAAATGTACCAAAAATATATATTTTTCATTAATATCAAAGGCTTTACAAAGATTACAAAGGCTCCATCATCAATCCCTATGACGCCATCGTCGACGCGTGTACTGCTGTACGTCCGAATGAGAGGGTCCTGGATCCGAATGAGAGGGTGCTGTACTCGGGCCAGGCTCATCACCCAGAAGTACCTGATGCATCTGAGAAATAGCATCATATAGGTGCCCGGCACCTAGTGACGTAGCCTCTGAGGGACCCATCCGTACAATGTCGGTACTGATACCGAGTGCAGCTGCATTACGCCGCCGGTGCATGTCAACATCATCATGACCTCCCCTAGCTCCAGAATGAGTACTCGAGCGCAGATGAGGAGGCTGAACTGCAACGTGCGTGATACGGAGATACCACTCCATGTATCCCGGTACGCTGTCTGATGGCCGGGTAACTGGGTGGCTCCTGCTCGCCTGGCTCAGCACGTGGTCCTCCCACCGCTCCCAAAGCTGATCCATATAGGAGTAATGTATCCGGTACGAGCCTGCTGTGGAACCTCTGTTGGCTCGCGTAGGGGCTAGTGGCGCTCGAGGGATGGTCTGAATACGACCAAACTGTCTAAGAACCCTTTCTGGATGATAGGGTTCTACGATATCAAGGCACTTGATGGAGCCACTAAAAAATGCGACGGGTATATATGGGCGATCTCCCCGAAGCCGATGATGGGGATCCCAAATAACCTGTAAAACAAAAGGTCCATTTCAGTTTAATACTATATCGCAAATTAAAAGTACTGACAAACACAAGCAAATGGTAATATGATACGTACCTCATCGATGCTCAAAAGGTCCAATGACTCACGTAGAACCACTAAATGGTCCATCGTGGTACGGGATGGAGTACCGGGCATCCAGCGGTGCACGCGGGGACTGGCATCAGTATACTCGAGCGACGGGTGAGGACTGAGTGCTGGAAAATGCTCATAAATCCATGCCTGCAGAAGCGTCATATAACCACTGATCTGTCTCACTGATGACCTCGACGCAATCCCCAACTGCCGATACAAATATGCTAAGGCAGCTGTACCCCAGGCATATGTGCTCACCCTATCCAGATCCCGCAGTAAACACAGATACGCTATAGGCACCCTGGTCCCACTCTTATCAGCAAAGAGTGTGCAGCCTAACAAAAATAACAAATAGGCTCGTGCTGCACACTCTATCCTCTGCTGCCTGTCTCTATCAGATACAGAGTGAAACTGAGTCCTCAGCCACTCCATCCTCACAGACTGACCGCGCGATGACAGTACCTCCTGACGCGCGTCTCCAGCTGACACCCCCAACAACTCCACAAGTAGCTCCTCAGCATCCCGATCACTCATCCTCTTAGGAGAAACTGATACTGAGGAACCTGCGACAGGAATCCCTAAAATGGCGGATACATCATCCAACGTGATAGTGATCTCGCCAAATGGTATATGGAAGGTGTTCGTCTCGGGCTGCCATCTCTCTACGAAGCCCGAAATCAGAATCTTATCGATGAATCGATAAGAGCACTGTACTAACTCTACGAGGCCCGACTGCCTCAATAGTGCTCTGAACCTGGTATTTGGTTGGTTTGAAGACCACCACTTCCATTCACCAACCTTGGCAGTATGGTTCATGCACTTTAGTGGAGCTCGTTCCTGTAATATAAATGTATAATTACTACTACTTTATAAAACATCAATAAACAAAATATAATGCTATAACAAATAAACAATACCTGTTGCCTCCAGATGGAAGCTGCTATATGCGTCCTGAAACTGATCAGGACGGACTCATCCTCTGGACCTCCTGGACATGGTCCAACGGACTCATCGTCTTCGCCCCTAGCGGGCATATCATCATGCTCTGACTCAGGAGAGTCCGATGGCATATGAGCAGGCTCGGAAGAAGCAATCCTAGCACGACGTCTCCTAGCTGACGCCGTAGGTCTAACTCTGGCGGGACGGGGATCCATGTCTGAAAATATAGAAATTCAATGTTAGGCTATATCAAAGAAAATAATTCAATTGCATACATAAATGTTCGGCACAAAATTCAGCACGGCACGCGATTTGGCACCAGAACCCTTCTGTTCGGCTGCACAGTGCCGAACAGAAGGCTTCTGTTCGGCTGCACAGAGCCGAACAGAAGGCTTCTGTTCGGCTGCACAGAGCCGAACAGAACCATTCTGTTCGGCACTGTGCAGCCGAACAGAAGGCTTCTGTTCGGCACCGTGCAGCCGAACAGAAGGCTTCTGTTCGGTTGAGTGTTGCCGAACAGAGGGCTTCTGTTCGGCACTGTTCAGCCGAACAGAAGGGTTCTGTTCGGCGATCCAGTGCCGAACGGAGCACTGGAGGCGGGGGGGCGGGGAGCTACCTCGACGTGGTCGTGGAGGCGCCGGCGAGGTGCTCGTTGCTCGGGAGATGGCCGGGGAGGTGGTTCCGGGAGAATGCCGGCGACGAGAGGGAGAAGGGGAGAATGCCGGCGACGAGAGGGAGAAGGGGGAACGGGGGGGTTTTGGGCGAGGGAGAAGGGGGAGACGGAGGGGGTTTGGCCGCCGGCGAGGTGCTTGAGGTGCTTGAGGCGAAGTTTTTTGGGCGGAAGGGAGAAGCCGGCTGGAGTGGAGTTTTGGAGGGGAAGAGCGGGGTTGGGGGGGGTTTGGGGGGTGTAGAGAGCAATTTAGGTGAGGAGGTGGGGAGGGTGAAGGGTAATTTAGGATTTTTTAATTTTTTAGGGGTGTCCTTAGCAAATGGGGGGTGTAGAGAGTATTTAATTTTTTTTTAATTTTTGGGGGGTGTCCTGAGCAATCGGGGGGGTGTATTTAGAACTACCCCTTTATTGTCGGTAAGTGCATGTGTTCGAGTTGGCGTTCAGGTTCGGGGCCTGAGGCTGGCGGTGGGGTTGCGGCGCCTCGATCGGAAGCTCATTTCCAGGAGAAATTATTGCCCCCAACGCGCGCGCCACGTTGCCGTGCTGGCAGCCAACAACAGCCGCCGGTTCACTTGAGCCCATTGATTTGGCGCACATCGCCGTACATTATTATAAAATTCAATGGCTGTGATTGATTGTAGGCAGTGTAAGAAATAATTTTTCAGACCTCAAAAGAAAGATCGATATTATGTCCTACACGTGTGCACCACATGGCCACGCATTCACTGGTCCCAACCACTGATCTTATTCATTGTAATTGGCAGCATACACGTCATGTACGCTCGTTTGATTTGCAGAAAACTTTTTTTTTATAAAAATATAATTTCTGTGAAGCATATAGCTAAAAGAAAAATGCCTAAAAAAATATTTTTGATACAGATTTCTAGCGTGCTTATGTTTGATTGATCATTCATTTTTTTTGAAAAAGTTATGTGTAATTCCTATTATATCCTTAATAAAAATCAGGTTTTTAATGCTTTGAATCAAATAAGGATCCTTGATTTGATGCTGAAGGGTCTTTTTAGAAAAAAATAAAAATATTTCGATTTTCGGATCATGGAAAAGTAACTTTTCCATATTTTTCATGGGAAAATTTTTTTTTTGAAATGTGGGAATCATATTTCCACGAAAATACAACTTTTGCATCTCTCCCCTTTAAAAACTCCAACTAAACAAGAGGCATTTCTTTACCGTCTTACTGACTACATTTTCTCTCCTCCTTTTTTTGCGAACCAAATGAGCCCATAATTTATACCATGTAGTATATAGTTTCTTCTTAAAAAGCCGTTAACATTTTACTAAGTCCACAGAGGCTCCATTTGCTGGAGAAATTATTGCTTATATTGCATGCACCACATGGCCTTGCATACAATCAATAATTGCTGCTAATTTCTGGAAATCTCATTCATCAAGGGTACATCTTGATGTACCACCACAAGAGACGGTCGTAATTGGCTGCATTATGCATTCAGTGTAAGCAATAATTTATCTACTTGATGATATGTTCTGTTAGGGGAAAAACTAAGTTATCCCAGAACGACCGGAAGGCGCCTGACCTGTGGGCGCCCGCAGGGGGAAAAACTAAGTTATCCCAGAACGACCGGAAGGCGCCTGACCTGCGGGCGCCCGACCAGAAGATGCCCGACCTGAAGGCGTCCGACCTGCGAACGCCCGACCTGAAGGCGACCAGTTCAGCTCGGCGCCCTACCAGACGCTGGACTCCGAGACGCCCCGTCAGAGCATTCGACCTCAATCTAATCTCCTTCGGGAGCCTGACTTCTAAAGCCCAATCTCACCATTCACCTACTACCGTCACACCCTTCCATACCTCAACCAGAGACCATACCCTGCTTCACCGCCAACAATTAATGCACATGGCTTGTGCTGATCTCCGGCTTACTCAACCATTATTGTGCATGGTCTCCGCTGATCTCCGGTTCACTCAACAATCAATGTGCATGTTATCTACGAATCTCAGGCCCTCCACGGCAGGCAGTTGAACTACTTCGCCACATCTGATTAGCCACGACGACTCACTGACTCCGGTCTGACCTCCCACGACACCATATTAATGCATATGATCGTGTTCAATCAAGACAAAAAATCATTAGCCCTGTCACTTCACAGGTAATACAATACCCCTCTATAAAAGGGGAACCCCTCCATCTTAGAGGGGGTTGGACTCAAAAACCCAGAAAAGCATATCTCCTCTCTCCCTTACACATTAGCCCCCTCTGACTTAAGCATCGGAAGGCCGGCGCTGGAAACCCCGGCCACCGATTTCTTACAGGTCTCCCGGAGGACGCCGCCCGCCGACGGACCACCTTCACCTGCTGTTCCAGCTCCGGAGCTCCTCCTTCTTAGTCGACGGTCACCCCCGGGTCCAATTTTCAGCAACAATTTGCGCTAGAGGAAGGGCCCGAGTCGTGGCCATGAAGTTGAGAAGTAAAGGAGCCTCCAATGCTTCCTGGCGTCTTCCACCAAGTCCTGGACACTCCGTCCAGAACTCGCCGCCTCCGGTCGACCCGGTTCCTCAAGTCCAGCCGAAATAGTTCAACATCCTGGTGTAGCAGGTCCAGGCTTTAGCCGCCGCCGTCCAAGGCCTGCGGCGTCAGGAAGCCTCACCTATGCTACCCCCACAGGCCCAGGTCCAGCCAGTGTCTCCCCCAAATGGACCGATCCCCCAGGGCCAAAATTTTCATGGCCCCTCCAGGGCTAACAATGAAGAACGAGCGTCTCCCCGGAGAGAACTGTCGGGGAGGAGCCTAGACAGGAGGCCGCAGCTCTCGGAAGCTGAGTCAGCTCCGGACCGTCACGAGCCGGAGCAGACTACTGTGGCAATCCCCCAAGCTGGGGAGCTCGACAGGAAGGTCGAGAATCTTGAGCGCCAGATTGAGGCACTCCATAGCAAGAGGGCAAGGCGCGAGGGTGACTTCGAATTTACCACCGAGTCCCCTTTCTCCCGCCAGATTGAGGACGAGCCGGTCCCACCGAGGTTTAAAATACCCCATGTGGAGCCCTACAACGGGATGACCGACCCCCTCGACCATCTGGAAAGTTACCGAGCCCTTATGGCATTGCAGCGGCCCTCGGAGGTTGTGCTCTGCAAAGCCTTCCCAGCGACCTTCCGAGGAACGGCTCGGCTTTGGTTTTCTGAGCTAAAGCCGAGCACGGTCTCCTCTTTTGAGCAGCTCGGCAGGCAATTCACCACCAACTTTGCGGCCAGCCGGTGCCAGCATAGAACATCGGACTCCCTCCTGGACGTCAAGCAGCGGGAGGACGAATCTCTCAGGGAGTATCTCGACCGCTTCACCGCTGCAACCTGGGAGGTCCGCGAGCTCGACCAGTCGATAGCCATGTCAGCACTGAAGACTGGGGCTCGCTCCTACAGATTACTCTTCTCCATCGAGAAGAGCTTCTCCACCGACTTTACCGAGATGCTGGCCCAAGCTCGGAAGTATGCAAAGGCCGAGGAGGCCGTTGCCTCTAGGCGGGGTGCGACCGATGCCAGCGGAATGCCAACATCCAGCGTCGACCCTCGACCCCACTGACCTCAATCAGTGCCCCTTGGCCATTCGCCCAATGGGGGATCGACATTCTGGGGCCATTCCCTCTAGCTACCGGGCAGAGAAAATTTCTGGTCATCTCTATCGATTATTTCACCAAATGGGTCGAAGCCGAACCTGTGGCCCGGATTTCCGAGCAGAAAATGCGGAACTTTGTTTGGAAGTCAATAATCTGCAGATTCGGACTCCCCCGCATCCTTATATCTGATAACAGTCGTTAGTTTGACAATATCTATTTTAGAGAATTCTGCTCCAAGCTCGGCATTGATCACCGCTTCACCTCGGTCGCCCATCCACAGACAAATGAAGAAATCGAGGTGACGAACCGCACCATCCTTCAAGGGCTCAAAGCTAGGCTTGACCGATCCAAGGGGCAATGGGTTGAAGACCTCTACAATGTCCTCTGGGCCTACAGAACAACATTTCATCTCCCCACCGGCGAGACCCCCTTCAACCTGGCATACAGAACGAAAGCTGTTATTCCTCTGAAAGTGGGGCTTCCTTCACCAAGAGTGGAACACTACAACGCAGCCTCCAACTCCTCCCAACTCAGGGGCAACCTGGACCTCGTCGAGGAAACTAGGGAGGCGGCCCGAGTTCGTATGGCAAGGATGTTAGATGTATGCCCTAGAAGCCAATCTGGCTGACACATTATTAATTCTAGGGACATAATTTTGTACTTGACTATTTATTATTGAATAAATAAAAGGCATCTTTTCATTCATATTGTTTATGTGTCTATGAATCGTCCAAGAAATTAATAAGATGATGATACATATTCTCAAGAGTTGAGAATTTGAGCCATGTATCATTGGTGATTAATTTCTAAATGCTCCTGATCAATGGATCATCACGAGGACGGTGATCGATCCGATCCGTGCACAGATCACTTTCCTTCTGGATGGACGAGACTTGAGTCCACAGTGTAGGGACACTGAAGTGATAGTGCAGGTGCTTGTTAGAGAACAAGGGTACTGAGCGTGACCAAGACAAGAAGTCACTTGGATGTCTATCCACTCGTCAGTGACTTGCTTGATGTTGCAGTAGTGTGACTGGTCCTTTGACCTGCGGTGCTTCGGCTACTCACAGTGAGGTTATTGTAGTTTGACTACACACATACATGGTCTCTAGCCATATGGGTCCATGCAGTGTAGATTGGCTGCAGTAGGTTCACTGTAGGAGTAGGGTATGCACCTATAAGGAATCTATCGACCTTGATAGAAGAGGAGTGATCCTATGTGATTTGTTAGACTGAGTTCTAAGACCTTGGCCAGGGCAGTAATATAAAGTGGAGAAAGAGTTTTCCACTATCGAACTCGAGTCGAATAAATCTTGACATATGACAGACGATGGGGTTTGACGAGTTGTCCATGACCTCCGTCCTGTAGGGATCCACGATAGTAGGACTGTATCACATGTTAACTGCACCTAGAGGTTCATCATTCCATTCTGCTGGGTAGCCACTACATGCTGCTAGGTGTCACTGGTGGATGGTGGGACTCATAGGGATTATCTTGATGATCGATAAACCCTAATGAGTTGAGTTGGAATCGTTCCAACCCATTGAAAGGAGTTTTCAATGATATAGTGATAGAGATCACAATATATCTCACTACCAGTCAGAATAGAACCTATGGGGTCACACACACTAGAAGTATTGACCGATCCGATGGTTGAAAAGTGATTATGAATCACGAGCAATCAATTTGATTGATAAAGAAGTTGAAGAAGGAAAGGGGATTAATTAATTGGACTTGAAACAAGAGTCCTACTTCGGGTAGGATTCCTAGAGTCCTAATTGGATTAGGACTGGGAATCCTAGTTGGAGTAGGACTGAAATTCCTACTTGGAATAAGATTCCTAAAATCCTAATGAGATTAGGAGTTTTGAATTAAAATTGGATTCCTACTTGGAGTAGGATTCCTAGAAATCCTAATTGGATTAGGACTTCGAATTCAAATAGAGTCCTAATTGGATTAGGACTAAAATTAAACAAATCCTAATTGGATTAGGATTCCTTAAGTCTAAATTAATTAATAATCTAATAAATCAACATGACTCCTAATTGGATTAGGATTGAAGAGTTCAATTGAGTCATGGTTCATTCAAGTCCTAATTGGATTAGGACTAGCATAGATTGAACCCAATTTGGCTAATCCTAATTGGATTGGGATTAAACCATAAGAGAGGCACCTAATCCTCTTTGGAAGAGGATTAGGGCATCACAAGAAGGAGGGATCACGCCCCTCCTCCTCTCATCTTGGTTGGTGCGGCACAAGAGAGGGGGCCGGCGCCCCCCTCTTTGGAAAATCATCTAGGGCTCCTACTTTGGAGGAGCCCTTGATGGCTATAAGAGAGGCACTAGGGCCGGCGCCCTAGATGAGACTTCTTTTCCTCCAAGCCGTGGCCACCCTCTCCCTCTCCACCCTTGGTTCAGCCGCCATCAGCAAAGGAAAAGAAGAGGAGGCGTCTCCCTCCTCTTGGTCTTCTTCCTTGGCTTCAGCGCGTGTGAAGAGAAGAAGGCTGCAAAGGGATTTGATCTTCTTCTTCTTCTTCAAGATCCTTCTTCTTCCTCCTCTCTAGTGCAATCAAGAGTTGATTGAAAGAGAGGACATCAGCCATCAAAGCTATCTTTGCAAGGGAGCTAGCACCCCGGTGAGATAAAGAGCTTGGATCGGATCCTGCTTCGTGTGGATACCCGTAGAGGCCGGACGTTTGAACGGCTTCAAGCGAACCCTCTTCCAAAAACCACGAATTCAGATTTGCGGTGATCATCTACCCGTGCAAGGTGAAGATTTGATCTTCCTAATAGTTTTAAAAGTTTTAATTCTTACCTAATTACGAAAGGTCTCGAAACAACGTTCATGCGATGAACGTCGAACCCGTGCATGCCTCTTCCGCTGCCACCTGATTTAATTTTTGAAATATCAGCGGCATGGGCGGGTTCCCAACAGTGGTATCAGAGCCTAGGCTTCGTAGATTAAGGTAAGAATTAAATATCTAAAGGCTTATTAGATCTGAAAATTGAATGATCATGCATGCTGAAAAATTCTGCATGCAGATTTTTCAGGGGTGCTGATTTTTTACATGCTGATTTTTATGTGATAAAAAGATGATTCTAATTGCATTGTTAATGGGATTACAAAGTTTAGAATCATGATTAGCATGATCAGCGACCTATGTCATGATATAATCAGTTAGTTTTCAGATCTGAAAATTATAATTGTTGCATACGGTGATGATCATAGGATTCAAACCCTTTTGGTATCAAATGTAATGACCTGCGATGTGATCTGCGATGTCATGTAATTTTTCAGATGCTTGCATGCATCTTATTTGATGTTTTGAGAGGCATGCGTGCCTCCTAAAAGGAGATGTAATTTATTTTTATTTTTATTTTACATCTGGTTGTATTTCTGTGATGTGATGTACATCAACGATCAAGTTGAAGCAAAGGCATGAGATGAAAGGTGATCTAAGCGGTTGATGGCGATGGGATCAAGAGTTGATCAAGGATCGAATCAATGAGGCTTAGAACCAATTCAAGAGTTGAAGACCACTTGATCAATTGATGTGCATGTGCTTGTAATACGACCTAATTAGAATCCATGATCATCACCTATTTAAAGTTTAACTTTAATTTGATGCTGCGATTATAACTGCCTGTGATGTACCGTTTGCATGTGATGTGAATGCGAGTCGGGTAGATAGGTTTACATGTGATGTAGCAAACCCAATTGAGACCTAAAACAAAACCTCCTCAATCAAGTCGAGAGTGAACCGACATGAGCAAGTCATATTAGATTAATTGATCTAATTGGTGTCTAGGAAAGCATGAAAGGTGGTTACTTAATTAGGACCATACTCTTTGAGTAAGGGGAGCCTCCCACCTGCTTACCTGGCCAATTGTTCGATTACCTCTTATGAAGGGCTCAAGTTGCAAACACTAAGACCTGATTAACCAATATTAAGTCAATAGGTCTTCCACTGTAGTAGAGCTGCTAAGGCTTTTCTGATGTTGATTTGTCTCGGCTGGACACAGTGGTCAAGTTGCATCGGGGGGCTGGACCTCTCTATAGACATGAGATGTTGTAGGGTAAAGGTGGGGTTGGGCACCAATAACTGTTAGGTGAGGACCCAATGACGACTTTATTCCTACGGTTATACGGTGGGTCTGACTTAACTAAGAAATGGGACCAATAACTGTTAGGTGAGGTCTTCATGGCTTAGAGACCAAGTTACACTGCAACATGCTTGAGAAGCATTGTACAAGAGTTGTACACTCATCCATCTATGTGTCACCAATAACTGTTAGGTGAGGTGGCATGTAAATTGGTGGGACCGCAGTACCCACTAGAAACCCTAGTCGTGTGGGATTTCCGTTTCCCTACCAGGGGAGTGTGAGGGATTCGAGAAAATAGTGGGAGTTACATTTGTTCTAAAAGACCTTAGAACAGATTAGGATCAAGTACAAAAGTCTAACTAGAATCTTTTACTCTCTGCAGATACAATGTCGGCTTCAAACCCTTTGACCCGTATTCTTGAGACCAACCGACTGACCGGAACCAATTACAAAGACTGGCTTAGAAATCTCAAAATAGTTTTGGACTGTGAGAAGATAGGCTACATACTCGATTCAGATATCCCCACACTACCAGCACGTCCTACTGATGTTCAGCGTGAAATGCATAAAAAGTGGTTGGATGATGACATTAGAGTAAAATGCTATATGATGGCATTCATGTCTAATGAACTCCAATGCCAGCATGAAAATATAAAGACTGCTAGGGACATACTGGCACACCTGCAAGAGTTGTAGGGTGAGCAGAGTCGCACAGCTCGTTTTGAAGTGTCCAAGAGGCTCTTCAAAGCGAAGATGCGCGAGGGGCAGTCTGTCCATGATCACGGTCTGACCATGATCAAGGACCTAGAGGAGCTTGAGAAGCTCGGTATGGACATGCACAAGGAATTACAAGTGGATTTGATCCTACAGTCACTTCCTGATTCATTTGGTCAGTTTATAGTAAACTACCACATGAATAAGATTGAATGCACTAAGACTGAACTAATCAACATGTTGGTAACTGCTGAGGGAGCCTTGAAAGGTTCAAGGGGCAATGTCCATGCTGCTGAGTTGACTTCTGGTTCCAAGAGAAAGTCTGCTTGGAAGAAAAAGAAGCCTGCTAAGAAGCAGAAGAAAGACAAGAAGCCAAAGAAGGAAGTTCAAAAGAAAAAGGCTAACGACAAAGGAAAATGTTTCCACTGCAATGTCGAAGGCCACTGGAAGAGAAACTGTCCTTCATACCTCGAGAGCCTGAAGAACAAGAAAGGTGACACACCTTCAGAAGGTATAGACTTGCTCATAATTGAAACTAATCTAACGGTTTCTTCTACTTCTAGTTGGGTTATAGATTCTGGTTCTAGTGCTCATTTGTGCACTACCATGCAGGGTCTAAAGGAAAGTAGAAGGCTGGCGGAAGGTGCGGTAACCCTTCGGGTTGGCAACGGGGCAAAAGTTGCTGCTGTGGCTGTGGGCACCTACCATCTGCGACTACCATCTGGATTTAGTTTATTACTTAGAGACTGCTATTATGTACCTGCTGCTAGCAGAAATTTGATTTCTGTTTCATGTCTAGCACAGGAAGGTCATATTTTTACATTTGACAAAGACTGCTGTTCTATTTATTTAAGAAATAAAATAGTCGCACGTGGTTTCATGATTGACAGTCTCTATCATTTACATATGGATGTATCTGTGAATGTTACCGAGCAAGAAGTGAGTGCCAAAGGATCCAAAAGATCCAGAGATGAGATAAACCAAAGATATTTGTGGCACCTCAGGTTTGGCCATATTGGAGAGGACAGAATGAACAAAATGGATAAAGATGGGCTTTTAGGCTCATTGACTTCCGAGTCATATCCAGTTTGCGAGTCCTGTCTTCAAGAAAAAATGGCTAGACTGCCCTTTGTAGGACATGGGGAGAGGACCACTGAAATACTTACCCTAATACATATAGATGTATGTGGCCCATTCGATGTGCTAGCCAGGGGACGTTATTCTTACTTCATTACCTTTACCGATGATTATTCACGGTATGGGTATGTGTATCTTATGAGACACAAGTCTGACTCTTTTGAAAAGTTCAAAGAGTTCAAGAATGAAGTAGAAAAACAAACTGGAAAACCTCTTAAGGCACTTCGATCAGATCGAGGAGGAGAATACCTTAGTGGGGAAGTCCGGGACTATCTCAAAGAAAACGGCATAGTCTCACAATGGACACCTCCGGGTACACCTCAACTCAACGGGGTGTCAGAGAGGAGGAATCGGACCCTGTTGGACATGGTCAGGTCCATGATGAGCTTCACTGATTTACCTATGTTCCTTTGGGGAGATGCCTTACTCACAGCGATTTATTTATTGAATAGAGTTCCCTCTAAATCCGTTCCTACCACACCGTATGAGATATGGCATGGTAAGAAACCAAGTCTGGGTCATCTCAAGATTTGGGGATGTCCGGCCCATGTCAAGAGACTACAGGCGGACAAGTTAGAGGCTAGGACCATAAGTGCTCATTTTATAGGATATCCTAAAGAGTCATTAGGATACAATTTTTACGTCTCAGAGGATCACAATGTGTTTGTGAGCCGACATGCCATCTTCTTGGAAAATTAGTTTATCCTTGATAGAGGCAGTGGGAGGAAAATTGAGCTTGAAGAGAAAGTCTCTGAAAAGCAACGAGTTATGGATCCTATTGAACCCATTCATACAGAGCCAGTACACGATGTCCCTCGACCACCTTGTAGATCTAGTAGGGTCTCCCATCCTCCCGATAGATACTTAGGTATACTAGAAGAGGATACCGAGGAAATGTTCCTAGTGGGAGATAGGGATCACATACAGGATCCCAAAACCTACAACGAGGCGATATCTGATATCGATTCCGAGAAATGGCTGGAAGCTATGAAGTCAGAGTTAGACTCCATGCATTCCAACCAAGTCTAGACCTTAGTAGATCCACCAGAAGGTATTGTACCTATTGGATGCAAATGGATCTACAAAAGGAAGATAGGTTCGGATGGAGAGGTAGAGACCTATAAGGCAAGGCTTGTGGCGAAAGGGTATAGTCAGCGCGAAGACATTGACTATCAGGAGACCTTTTCACCTGTAGCCATGCTAAAATCCATCCGAACATTGCTTGCCATTGCCAGCATTTCATGATTATGAAATCTGGCAAATGGATGTGAAAACTGCTTTCCAGAATGGATATCTTGATGAAGATATCTATATGGAACAGCCTTTGGGTTTCACTTCCAGTGATGGAGATCACAAGGTCTGCAAGCTGCAAAGGTCCATCTATGGACTAAAGCAAGCATCTCGGAGTTGGAACACTCGTTTCGATGACGCAATCAAAACGTTTGATTTCATCAAAAATGAAGAGGAACCGTGTGTTTACAAAAAGGTTAGTGGAAGTGCTGTCGTTTTTCTCGTACTGTACGTAGATGACATTCTCCTGATAGGGAATGATATTCCCATGCTAACCTCGGTCAAGGTCTGGTTGTCAAAAGAATTCTCCATGAAAGACCTTGGGGAAGCATCCTATATTTTGGGAATAAAGGTCTATAGAGATAGATCTAAAAGGATGCTTGGCCTTTCACAGAAGATGTACATAGAGGAGGTGCTGAAGAGGTTCAGCATGGAAAACTCCAAGAGGGGTCTCTTACCCCTAAAACATGGAATTCATCTCTCCAAGAAGATGTGCCCCAACACATCTGAAGAGATTCAACACATGAGCAAGATTCCCTATGCATCGGCAATAGGAAGCCTCATGTATGCCATGCTGTGTGCACAACCTGATATAGCTCTTGCTGTGAGTGTCACAAGCAGATATCAGTCGGATCCAGGCAAGAAGCACTGGATAGCTGTGAAGAACAGTCTTAAGTACTTGAGAAGAACTAAGGACATGTTCTTGGTCTTGGGAGAAGATCAGAGTTGAAGGTAGAAGGATGCACACATATTGATGATAGAAAGTCTACATCAGAATATGTGCAATTGTGGTTCAGTAAATTGGAAGAGTTCCAAACAACCGATCATTATAGATCTACCTTAGAAGCTGAATGTTAAGCCGTATCTAAGGGTGCAGTGGAAACCTTTTGATTAAAAGTTAATTGCAGAGTTAGGTGTAATGTCATTAGATGCCATAACACTTTACTGCGATAACATTGGCACCATAGCACTAGCTATGGAGCCATGGTCTCATCAGAAGTCCAAGCACATAGAGCGGCGCTTCCATTTCATACGCGACTATGATGTAGAGGTACAGAGAGTAGACTCCGCGGATAACGTGGCAGACCCGTTCACTAAGCAGCTGAGTCAGCAAAAGACTGAAGCCCACCTTGAGAAGATGGGCCTAAGATATATGACCAATTGGCTTTAGTGCAAGTGGGAGATTGTTAGATGTATGCCCTAGAAGCCAATCTGGCTGACACATTATTAATTCTAGGGACATAATTTTGTACTTGACTATTTATTATTGAATAAATAAAAGGCATCTTTTCATTCATATTGTTTATGTGTCTATGAATCGTCCAAGAAATTAATAAGATGATGATACATATTCTCAAGAGTTGAGAATTTGAGCCATGTATCATTGGTGATTAATTTCTAAATGCTCCTGATCAATGGATCATCACGAGGACGGTGATCGATCCGATCCGTGCACAGATCACTTTCCTTCTGGATGGACGAGACTTGAGTCCACAGTGTAGGGACACTGAAGTGATAGTGCAGGTGCTTGATAGAAAACAAGGGTACTGAGCGTGACCAAGACAAGAAGTCACTTGGATGTCTATCCACTCGTCAGTGACTTGCTTGATGTTGCAGTAGTGTGACTGGTCCTTTGACCTGCGGTGCTTCGGCTACTCACAGTGAGGTTATTGTAGTTTGACTACACACATACATGGTCTCTAGCCATATGGGTCCATGCAGTGTAGATTGGCTGCAGTAGGTTCACTGTAGGAGTAGGGTATGCACCTATAAGGAATCTATCGACCTTGATAGAAGAGGAGTGATCCTATGTGATTTGTTAGACTGAGTTCTAAGACCTTGGCCAGGGCAGTAATATAAAGTGGAGAAAGAGTTTTCCACTATCGAACTCGAGTCGAATAAATCTTGACATATGACAGACGATGGGGTTTGACGAGTTGTCCATGACCTCCGTCCTGTAGGGATCCACGATAGTAGGACTGTATCACATGTTAACTGCACCTAGAGGTTCATCATTCCATTCTGCTGGGTAGCCACTACATGCTGCTAGGTGTCACTGGTGGATGGTGGGACTCATAGGGATTATCTTGATGATCGATAAACCCTAATGAGTTGAGTTGGAATCGTTCCAACCCATTGAAAGGAGTTTTCAATGATATAGTGATAGAGATCACAATATATCTCACTACCAGTCAGAATAGAACCTATGGGGTCACACACACTAGAAGTATTGACCGATCCGATGGTTGAAAAGTGATTATGAATCACGAGCAATCAATTTGATTGATAAAGAAGTTGAAGAAGGAAAGGGGATTAATTAATTGGACTTGAAACAAGAGTCCTACTTCGGGTAGGATTCCTAGAGTCCTAATTGGATTAGGACTGGGAATCCTAGTTGGAGTAGGACTGAAATTCCTACTTGGAATAAGATTCCTAAAATCCTAATGAGATTAGGAGTTTTGAATTAAAATTGGATTCCTACTTGGAGTAGGATTCCTAGAAATCCTAATTGGATTAGTACTTTCGAATTCAAATAGAGTCCTAATTGAATTAGGACTAAAATTAAACAAATCCTAATTGGATTAGGATTCCTTAAGTCTAAATTAATTAATAATCTAATAAATCAACATGACTCCTAATTGGATTAGGATTGAAGAGTTTAATTGAGTCATGGTTCATTCAAGTCCTAATTGGATTAGGACTAGCATAGATTGAACCCTATTTGGCTAATCCTAATTGGATTGGGATTAAACCATAAGAGAGGCACCTAATCCTCTTTGGAAGAGGATTAGGGCATCACAAGAAGGAGGGATCACGCCCCTCCTCCTCTCATCTTGGTTGGTGCGGCACAAGAGAGGGGGCCGGCACCCCCCTCTTTGGAAAATCATCTAGGGCTCCTACTTTGGAGGAGCCCTTGATGGCTATAAGAGAGGCACTAGGGCCGGCGCCCTAGATGAGACTTCTTTTCCTCCAAGCTGTGGCCACCCTCTCCCTCTCCACCCTTGGTTCAGCCGCCATCAGCAAAGGAAAAGAAGAGGAGGCGTCTCCCTCCTCTTGGTCTTCTTCCTTGGCTTCAGCGCGTGTGAAGAGAAGAAGGCTGCAAAGGGATTTGATCTTCTTCTTCTTCTTCAAGATCCTTCTTCTTCCTCCTCTCTAGTGCAATCAAGAGTTGATTGAAAGAGAGGACATCAGCCATTAAAGCTATCTTTGCAAGGGAGCTAGCACCCCGGTGAGATAGAGAGCTTGGATCGGATCCTGCTTCGTGTGGATACCCGTAGAGGCCGGACGTTTGAACGGCTTCAAGCGAACCCTCTTCCAAAAACCACGAATTCAGATTTGCGGTGATCATCTACCCGCGCAAGGTGAAGATTTGATCTTCCTAATAGTTTTAAAAGTTTTAATTCTTAACCTAATTACGAAAGGTCTCGAAACAACGTTCATGCGATGAACGTCGAACCCGTGCATGCCTCTTCCGCTGCCACCTGATTTAATTTTTGAAATATCAGCGGCATGGGCGGGTTACCAACACTCCTCCTGCTGCTGGCCCATCCCATTCCACAAGGACTGGATCGTACTCCTCTACCCCTGATGATGGTTGACTGGTGGAAGAAGTTGGTATTCCGATCCCCCTCACTAACCCCACTAAATCCTAGATTTCTATCTCCAGAAGACCTCATACTACTCCAGGAGTGAGTGATGTGTGGCGAGTAACTCCCGTAGGCTGCCATGTCGGCCTTCGGGAGCTCGCCCCTCCGATGTTCTCTTTTCTGAAGATCAGCAATCGAAGCCTCCACCTCCTCCAATCTTCTAAAGATGTTGCCTATGACCTTCCGATTCTATCGGCGACGTCACCTCTTGGTGATCTTCAATTTGCGCAAAACCCTCTGCATGGCATCACCTTGCGTCGGCATGCGCCAAGCCACCCAGACAATATACTAGGACTGGGGGTATGACAACCACACCTTCTCAAAGCAGAAGGGGCAGTGATGACTGGAACCCCAATGCTGTAGAGATCAACAAAGGGCAATAATAAGAAGCAATCCGAGGTAGGTGCCTGACCTGGTAGGTTTAAAAATGGAGGATCTAATTTAAAGACACGATGGCCCTATCTATCTACTCCCACACTCTAGTTTGTCGGCCTAGTTGTTACACCAGGTGAAATGCAACCCCGAGAAACCAAGATCTATTAGACCATTTCTTGACAAGAAATTGCGAAACTCCCTCATCACCAATTTAGTGAAAGCCCTGTCGCCCCTTTTCTCACTAGGGCCCTGGATGTAGTTGAAATCACCCACCATTGCTATCGAGATGTGTTGTCGGCTATTCTTTAGTAGACCTGAGGATGACTTAAAAAGAGTGCCGTTGTCAAAATCCTAACCAACAAACAAATATTATTATTTTTACTCTTACCATCCTCTATTCGATGAATAATGGTTGTAGGAGGTCGATCCACAGGGAGGCGATTGGAGCACACAAATAAAGAATATAAACTCCATTAAGATTCATGGCAATATTTTTTTCTTTTTCTTTTTAAAAAAATTTCTTGAGGATATTTGATTAATCTCTAACCAACCAGAACTAGTTTTCTATTCAAAAATAAACAAAGGAAAGAAAGAAAACTTTGCAATTAAAATAAGAATTTCAAAATGCATAAAATAAATTGCAGAATATTAAATTAAAACTTAGACACAGATTGCATAAAAGAAAAATTGATAGATTGCATAAAAAAAAGAAATTAAACAAAACCTATAATATGGATTGCATAAAAAAAAATTTAATAGATTGCATAAAAAGAAAAATGCTTACAAAAGTGAGAAGGAAAAAAAATTGAAAACAAGGGAACAAGTACCCCTCTCGGTGGAAAACTAAAAAAAATAAAATATTTTTTTCCTTCTTCTCGAAAAACAGAGCTCCTCCTTTGTTTCCTTTCTCCTTTTTTTTTCCTTTTGAAATAGAGCTCTCTTCTCTCCTTCCTCCTCCTCCCTTTTGTCGATGGCCTCTCCTCCCTTTATATAGATCTCTCCCTTCTTCTTGAAGCCGGCAATGAATCCATGGGGAACGGACGCATGATCCTTCGCATGATGCGGGAGGGCTGAATCACAAGCTGCTAGGATTCCGGAATGAAGCTGACGCGTGAAGCTTGGAGGTGATGTAGGCTCAAGTGTAGCGCATCCAAAGGAAAACACAAGTTTCTGGGTTGTGAACAGTATTGGAGTCGACTCCTGGAGACTTGGAGTCGACTCCGGCACGCTGTGAAGACTTGGCACAGTGCAGGGGTCGATCCTAGGACTTCAGGGGTCGACTCCTTAAGAGCGACAGGAAAAAGTCCGAGAGCTGTTTTCTGGGACAGCTTCAGGGGTCGACCCCAGGACTGCAGGGGTCGACCGCAGAACTGCAGGAGTCAACCCGAGCACTATTTTCACGGGATTTTTAGGGCGTGAAGCGGGCCAAGTTAAGGTTTTTCAAGTCTCAAAGGGTCTAAGTCATTCTTGGGCTAGGTTTAGGCTCAAAGGGGGAGACCATGTAAGTCATGGACTTGGGTTGAGTGCTTTCTAATGTGGCTTAGGGGGAAATTGAGTTGGTGTATGATTAGACTAAAATTGGGTGCCCATATAAAAGCTTGATGTAATCAGTTTTAGGGTTATCACTTGGATTATTGCTTGAGCAATAAAGGAGCCGCCAGAAAACTTTCTCCCACGTTCTCTCTTCTCTTCCTCTTCTTCTCCACGAAAACCCTAGTTTGTGATTATGATTCTTCATCTCTTCTTTCTTCTTTCCCATGCGGCCTGACGCCCTAGGTTAGCGATATCAGGGATCCACACGCTTCCGCACAGCGCCAACAATTGGTATCAGAGCGAGGTTTTGGCATGGGAAAGAAGAAACGAAGGAAAGACATCAAGAAGAAAGTATCCGCTCATCTCCCTTTAAGGTGATTTCTCAAATCAGATTTGTGTTTATTTGTGATTGTGGTCTGGCCAACCATGAACAATAACATGAAGGTGGAGTTTGAGAAGTTTAATGAAAAAGGAAGCTTCTCTATGTGGAAGATCCGGGTGGAGGATCTCTTGGTGCAGAACTATCTAGATTCGGCTTTGGAGGACAGACCAGAGGGTATGACAGATAAGGAATGGTTTTCTTTGGAGAAAAGGGCTTGCGCTGCCATCAGAGGATGCTTGGCGGATTCAGCCTTGTACAGCGTCCTAGAGGAGAAGACACCCAAGGGATTATGGACAAAGTTGCATACCATGTATATGGGGAAGAATATGTGCAACAAGTTGATATTGAAGAAACAATTGTACAGCCTTCAGATGCATGAAGGTGGAGATATTGTTCTTCATATTCAGAGGTTTGACCAGGTTTGCAATGACTTGCAGATCCTTAGAGTGAAGATGGAAGAGGAGGATAGATCTCTACTCTTGCTTTGCTCCGCTACCAGGTTCTTATGATCCTTTGGTTACTACTTTGTTGTATGGGAAGGAGACGCTGAATTATGAAGACATAATTTCTGTGCTAAGGTCCAATGAGCAAAGAGAAAGATTGACAAAGGATGGAGTTCCTCAGAAAGGTTTTACTATCGGAGAGAGGCCTGGGAGAGGGAAGGAATGGAGCAAGCAAAGATGACGATCAAAGTCCAAGAAAGGCAAGAAGAGTTCAGATGCTACAAGTGCAATGAAGCAGGACACTTGAAGCGGAATTGTCCGCTTTGGAAGAAGCTTCAGGAAGAGAAGAATGGCAAGGATTCAGTCAATGTCGTGGCTGATCTCAAGGTGGAGGATGACCTTTTGGTAATTTCGGATGATCACAGGAACAACACGGATATCTGGATAATGGATTCAGCCTGCTCTCATCACTACACACCAAATCGGTCTTGGTTTGCTGCATACACCAAAATCGATGAGGGAGTGTGACATTAGGAGATGATCATCCTTGCAAGGTGGCCGGCATTGGGACCATTAAGGTGAGGATGTTTGATGGGATGGTGAGGACTCTTACCAATGTAAAGCACATCCCGGATCTGAAAAAGAATCTAGTGTCACTTGGCTACTTGGATAAGAACGGTTACAGTTTTAGTTGCCGTTCCAGGAGTGGTATTTTGAATATATCCACAAGAGCCATAGTTGTGATGAAGAGGAGGAGGTTGGAGAATAATTTGTACAGGATGGAAGGGTCTTTGGTGTGTGGGGATCCGAAATAGCAGCAGTGGCACAGGGCCAGCAGGAAGCATATCGTTTGTGGCATTACCGCTTGGGCCACATGGGAGATCGTGGTATGAAGATGCTGAGCAAAGATGGACTGATATCAGATCTGGATGGAGGAGTTTCAGAGGTGTGTGAGCCTTGCCAGTTAGGAAAGCAACACAGGGTGAAGTTTGCTACCAGTACTACACGCAGTGGTGGTCCTCTGGAGCTAGTGCACACGGATGTTTGGGGACCGGCCCCGGTCACAACCAGGAATGGGGCAAGATATTTTCTAACCCTTATTGATGATTTTTCAAGGAGAATTTGGATGTACTTCTTGAGGGAAAAGTCAGAGGTCTTCTCTAAGTTCAAAGCCTGGAGGGCAGAGGTAGAGAAAGAGAAGGAATGCTGCGTGAAATGTGTGCGGTCCGACAATGGTGGTGAATTCACAAGAAAGGAGTTTCTAAAATTTTGCAAAGATTATGGGATCAAGAGGCAATTTTCAGTGAGGAAGACTCCTCAACAGAATGGGGTGGCTGAAAGGATGAACAGGACTCTCGTGGAGAAAGCAAGATGTATTAGATTGCAGGCAGGGCTTCCCAAGGTGTTTTGGGTAGATACAGTAGACACAGCCTGCTACTTGGTGAATCAATCTCCTCATACAAAGCTAGATGGGAGGATTCCAGAGGAGCTATAGTCTAGAAAGAAGGTGGAGGTTGGCCATCTTAGAGTATTTGGGTGCACGGCATTTGTGCACATTGATCCCAGTGAGCGGAGCAAGTTGGATGCCAAGTCACGAAAGATGGTGTTCATAGGATATCCGCGTGGAGTCAAGGGTTATCGGCTGTGGGATCCCTTGGAAAAAAAGACTACTATCAGTAGGGATGTGGTCTTTGATAAGAATTCAGTCCTAAAGATGCAAAGGGTGAAAGAAGAGCGGGGGTGGAACCAACCGGATAGGGTTGGACAGCTAACTTCTTATTCAGTTTTACCTTTTGCAGGTGCACCAGAAGGACATGAAATTCAGGTGGAGCACCAGTCAGAGGTGCCTCCACATGTGGAGAGGAGCGAGATGCTAACTCGGAGACGAGATGTGCAAAGAAAGGAACAAGATCCCAGCAAAAGCATCGGAGTCACACTGCACAAGCCTAAGCAGATTGTGAGGCAGCCGGAAAGGTATGGTTTTGGAGAAACCATGTCTTATGCATTGGTTGCTGTGAATGGAGACCCAGAGACCTATGAGGAGGCATTGGTATGCCAGGATAGCGATAGATGGGTCCAAGCTATAGCAAAGGAGATGCAGTCTATCCAAAAAATCAGACTTGGCGGTTGGTGCAGTTGCCAAGTGGAAAGAAGCCCATTGGATGCAAGTGGGTGTTCCAATGCAAGGAAGGACTTTTAGATAGAGAATACATCAGATACAAGGCCAGGTTAGTGGCTAAGGGATACTTCCAGAAGGAGTACATTGATTATAACGAAGTATTCTCCCTAGTTGTTCGACATACTTCTATTCGGATGCTGTTGAGCATTGTTGCCATCCAGGATTTGAAGTTGGAGCAAATGGATGTTAAAACAGCCTTCCTCCATGGGAATTGGAGGAGAAGATTTATATGGAGCAGTCAAAGGGGTTTGGTAAGCTAGGGTCAGAAGGAAAGGTCTGTTGCTGCAGAGATCACTCTATGCGTTGAAGCAATCATCAAGGCAATGGTACTTATGGTTCGACACATATGTGAGGGGCATTGGCATGACCAGATGTGAGTATGACCCTTGTGTCTATGTGAAGACTCTTGAGGATGAGTCTAAATTATATCTATTCTTGTATGTAGATGACATGCTGATTGCTTGCAAGAGTAGAGGAATTGTGGAAGACTTGAAGGTAGTCTTATCTCGAAAATTTGAGATGAAGGATTTGGGTCCAGCCATGAAGATTCTAGGCATGGAGATTCTCAGGGATAGAAACAGGAAGGTGCTGCATTTATCTTAGGGAGGTTACATCAGAAAGGTCTTGCGGAGGTATGGCATGGATGGATCGAAACCGGCGGCATTAACAATAGCTGGTCATGTTAGTCTTTCGAAAACAATGTCACCATAGACTGAGGTGGAGACTGAGGATATGAAGAGAATTCCATATGCTTCAGGAGTTGGGAGTATGATGTATGCCATGGTTTGTTGTAGACCAGATCTTGCACATGCAGTTAGCCAAGTCAGCAGGTTCATGGTTAACCCTGGCAAGGAGCATTGGAAGGTGTTTTCAGATACTTGGTGGGCACAGTTGGAGTTGGCATTTGCTATGGACTGGAAGATAGCAAGAAGAAGAATTCCAACATGACCAAGGAGAACTAGAGCCGGATGATTGGTTTTGTGGATGCTAATTACGGAGGAGACATGGACACACGACGTTCTACCACAGGTTATGTGTTTTGCTTGAACAGAGGTCCAGTGTCATGAAGATCAAGCTTGCAACCAATCATGGCATTGTCTACAACGGAAGCAGAGTATACTGGCATCACAGAAGCTGCCAAGGAAGCTCTATGGATGAAAGGATTGGCATTGGAAATGGAATTTGCACAGGGGGCTGTCAGGGTGCATTGTGATAGCCAGAGTGCATTGTGTTTGGTTCAGAACTCGGTCTATCATGCAAGGACCAAACACATTGACATCAGGTACCACGGGATTAGGAAGTTGGTGGAAGAACGTGAAGTGGAGCTTGCCAAAGTTCATACGAAGGAGAACCTGGCAGATGCACTAACCAAGTCTCTTCCAAGGGATGGCTTCCTCAGGTGTGTGGCGTTGATGGGATTGATGGACTAGGAGAAGCTTACGGAGGCTTGGGAGCGCCAAGGTGGAGATTGTAGGCTCAAGTGTGGCGCATCCAAAGAAAACAACAAGTTTCTGGGCTATGAACAGTATTGGAGTCGACTCCTGAAGACTTGGAGTCGACTCCGGTATGCTGTGAAGACTTGGCACTGTGCAGGGGTCGACTCCTTAAGAGCGACAGGAAAAAATACGAGAGCTATTTTCTGGGACAGCTTCAGGGGTCGACCCTAGGACTGCAGGGGTCGACCCCAGGACAGCAAGGGTCGACCACAGGACTGTAGGGGTCGACCCCAAGACTGAAGGGGTCGACCCTAGGACAGCAGGGGTCGACCCCAAGACTGCAGGAGTCAACCCGAGCACTGTTTTCACGGAATTTTCAGGCGTGAAGCGGGCCAAGTCAAGATTTTTCAAGTCTCAAAGGGTCTAAGTCATTCTTGGGCTAGGTTTAGACTCAAAGAGGGAGATCATGTAAGTCATGGACTTGGGTTGAGTGCTTTCTAATGTGGCTTAGGGGGAGATTGAGTTGGTGTATGATTAGACTAAAATTGGGTGCCTATATAAAGGCTTGATGCAATCAGTTTTAGGGTTATCACTTGGATTATTGCTTGAGCAATAAAGGAGCCGCCAGAAAACTTTCTCCCACGTTCTCTCTTCTCTTCCTCTTCTTTTCCACAAAAATCCTAGTTTGTGAATATGATTCTTCATCTCTTCTTCCTTCTTTCCCACGCGGCCTGACGCCCTAGGTTAGCAGATATCAAGGATTCACATGCTTTCGCACAACGCCAACAGGTGAATCACGGACGCAGGAGATCTCAAATCCGGAAGAGGGTTGGGCTCACGCTTGCAGTCGGACGGAAGGAGCTACAATACCGGCTGCTGGGATGCTGGGATTTCGAATCCGGAAGAGGGGACGAGGGATCGCTAGGAGGAACGGATCCGGAATGGATCTATAGACGCGTTGTGAATGCAGACGGAAGAAGAGGCCGCTAATCCTGCTGCTGGAACGCGCTGGATGTGTGGAAGAGCTGGGATGCTGAGAGGAATGCTTGGATCACGGAGAAGGTGGACGTTCGGTCTTTGGTCCGCGGGATTGCTGGGACGCGGAAGATGAATGTGGACGGCTGGGATAGAGGACGTCTCGAATTCGGAAGAGGAAGACGGCTGGCTGCTTCGTGGGTTTCCTTCTTTGGACCATGGGAGGATAGGCGCGCCGGATGTGAACTGCAGGATGCTAGGAGGAGCTGATCCGGAATGGATTTATTCGGGGATGTTGATGATTGGCTGGGTGGATCGCGGAGAAGGAAATGATCGCGGGGCCTTGATGCGGGAGAATCACGGAATGCCTGATCGCTGATCTGGAAGCTCGAACGGTTGAAGATGAAGCATGCAGCTAATACTCAGAATATTTCTCTAGCCACACGTGATCTTCCTTTATTTTGAATTCTAATGCACTCTAAAGACTGTGACGTGTAGACATGTGCTACTCGGGTGCAAATGTGCTTTGATCAGGTTTAATTATGCTCTAGTGTGATCAGGCTTGGGGTCATAAATCATCCCAATCTGTACCAAATGCGCATTTAAATGATAACCTGAGCCAAACAAAAAATATAATATTCACTTAGCGATTTTATCATTATATATTAGCAGTAATACTAATTTAAACAGCGTGTAGATCGTACTTTTGTGCTCTCATTACACCCCCTAACTAGCTTATTGCTAGTCTCTAGCAATTAACAAGCAAACGATCAAATGAGAGTGCACAAGATGTAGTTTAACTTATGACTTTTATTGAAGCTAAATATACAAAGCTGAGATACGTACCCATTTTCGTAGGGAATCACGATTGCACTTAGCATGTGCAACAAGCCTTTAAACCCCTAGGTTACTTTAGTGGACGAGTGTTGTCTCGTGAGGGTTCGTAGTGAAGTTACCCACAAACTTCATCAGTCAGAAATTTCCAATGTTTAACTCGAAATTTGAACAAGTATTACTGTATGAACCTAGAATTGCAAGGACAATAGAGACTTATTGCTATTATATTTAAGCAGACTCTAACTCAAGTTTTATTACATCCCATCTATCTGCTAACAAGTCAAGAATGTAGTGAGGTGCAAGATAGTATCATATAAATGAGTAGCTTTCACCTTCTTCCAACATGATCACTCTCAAGACTTTCTAGAGTTAAATGGTAATGAACATCCGAGGTTTAACTTTTAATCAGACTAAATGCTAAGAAGAATGACTTGTGCAGTATCTAGCCTTATTAAGCTTTCTAGCTAACTCGTGTAGGAGTTAGGCCAATGACTCCCAATCCAGATGGCTCAGAGCACTAGGTGTAAAGACACCCTAACAACTAGGCTCCAAGGCTGAATTAGTCATTCAGAGTTTAATCTCAGTCATCCTCACCTTTTTACGCGAACACTCGCTGCTTGCCAAGCAAGAGGTCCGGTTACTCAGTGAGAAGACTTACATAAACTCTTTTTATTTTATTTTTATTTTTATTTTATTATTATTATTATTATTTTGGATGTTCATCACATATATAACTTTAAATTATCCAGAAGATTAAAATATTCATATTAGTTGCAAGTTTATATACCCCACTATTCATGTGCTTACGTGTATGTGCTAAATCATCTTCTATCATGTTAGCAGGAGATAGGTGGAACGAAAACTCCAGCTAGAACTGCTAGTATATTCCTTAACTTAAAGCTATTGTCAAAGTAATTCATAGTTTGTACAGCCAAAAAGATTAGAATTTGAGTTAAAAATTTGAAATCTCTTTTTTTTTAAAGCAATTTTTTTTAATTTTATTTTTAGGCAGAAAAATCAAAAATATTCTTACCCCCATACCTAAATTCAACATTGTCCTCCAATGTTGAGAAAACAGTAATAGGGCAGAGGAGACATTACCTCATATTGACTTTGATATGGCTGAATAATTTGATGATTGGAAAAATACCCCCAAACCTGCATGTTAGTAACTTAATAATAATTTTAATCTTTACATGTTGGGTTGCCTCCCAAGAGCGCTAAGTTTTATGTCTTCAGCCAGACGATTTTAATTCACTCATAATAGATAGGGTCGGTCAGAAGTGTCTTCTCGACTTCTGGACTCAGATACTCAAGGTATGGTTTTAAACGATGTCCATTGACTTGAAACGACCTATCATCCTTGGTATGCAATTACCACTGGCACCATGCGGATGTACTTTCTCTACCGTGTATGGGCCAGTCCAGCGACATTTAAGTTTTCCAAGGAATAGATGTAATCGAGAATCATATAAAAGAACTTTTTGTCCTTGGTGAAACTCCTTACGAGTGATCATTTTATCATGGCATGACCTTCATGCGATCCTTGTACTTCTTAACACACTTGTAAGCGTCGTTCTTAATTTCTTCAAGCTCATCAAGCTGAAGCTTTCTACGTTCTCCCGCCTTGTCGAGATCGAAATTTAGGCGTTAATTGCCCAATAGGCGTTGTGCTCTAACTCAATAGGTAAATGGCAAGCCTTACCGTAGACAATTCTATATGGAGACATTCCAATTGGTGTTTTGTAGGCCGTACGATATACCCACAATGCATCTGTTAACCTAAGGGACCAATCCTTTCGAGATGGATTGACAGTTTTCTCAAGGATGGTCTTGATTTTTTCTGTTAGAAATCTCAACTTGTCCACTCGTTTGTGGATGATACCGGTATACCGACCTTGTGGGTGATGTTGTACTTCCTAGCAAGGGCTTTAAAAATCTATGCAAAAGTGTTTCCCCCATCACTAATGATAGCATGAAGGATGCCAAAGCGAGCGAATACAGACTCCCTAAGAAACTTGATCACCACTTTGTAATCATTGTCTTACACGCGACAGCTCAATCCACTTGACACATAGTCAACAGCAAGGAGTATGTACTGGTGCCCAAATGACATAGGAAAAGGACCCATAAAATCAATACCCCAAACATCAAGAATTTCTACAATTAAGATTGGGTTCAGAGGCATCTCATTTTTTCTTGAAATTTTTCCTAGTCTTTGACATCGATCACATGTTTTACAATACTCGTGTAAGTCATGGAATAGTGTGGGCCAATAGAATCCGCACTGCAAAACCTTTGCAGCCATCTTTTTACCGCTGAAATGACCACCACAAGCATGGTCATGACAAAAGGAAGGACTTTCCTTTGTTCGTATTCAGGAATACATCGTCGGATGATCTGATCAGGACAGTATTTCAATAAGTATGGTTCATCCCAAAAAATACCACTTCACATGAGCTAAGAAAGCGAAATTTCCCTGCTTGGTCCAAGAGCTGGGCATTGTTCCAGTAACGAGATAGTTGACTATGTCAGCATACCATGGAACATTGGTATGAAAATCATCATTAGTTGTTCATTCGAAAAAGTTTTGGATATAGGTAAGATTCTGCAGATGACTCAACAATCAGTCTGGACAAGTGGTCAGCCACCACATTTTCAGATCCCTTTTTATCTCGAATTTCGAGATCAAATTTTGGAGCAGTAGGATCCAACGAATGAGCCTTGCCTTGGCATCTTCTTTGTGAGAAGGTACTTAAGGGCGGCAATGATCGGAATAAACAAGAACCATAGATCCTATCAGGTAGGAACAAAATTTATCTAGAGCAAAAACGATTGCCAACATTCTTTTTCAGTGGTTGAATAGTTGAGTTAGCGTTATTCAGAGTTTTGCTCGCATAATGAATAACATGGGGGAGCTTCCCACTCGCTGACCCAAACAACACCTATGGCATAATCAGATGCATCGCACATGATTCAAAAGGATGACTGTTAGATGTATGCCCTAGAAGCCAATCTGGCTGACACATTGTTAATTCTAGGATATAATTTGTACTTGACTATTTAATTATTGAATAAATAAAAGGCATCTTTTTCATTCATATGTTTATGTGTCTATGAATCGTCCAAGAATTAATAAGATGATGATGCACATTCTTAAGAGTTAAGAATTGAGCCATGCATCATTGGTTATTAATTTCTGAATGCTCCTGATTAATGGATCATCACGAGGACGGTGATCGATCCGATGAGATCAGTGCACACATTGCATTTCTTATGGATGGACGAGACTCGAGTTCACGGTGTGGTGACACTGAAGCAATAGTGCAGGTGCTTGTTAAAGAATAAGGGTACTGAGCGTGACCAAGACAAGAAGTTACTTGGATGTCTATCCACTCGTCAGTGACTTGCTTGATGTTGCAGTAGTGTGACTGGTCCTTTGACCTGCGGTGCTTCGGCTACTCACAGTGAGGTTATTGTAGTTTGACTGCACGTATACATGGTCTCTAGACATACGGATCCATGCAGTGTAGATTGGCTGCAATAGGTTCACTGTAGGAGTAGGGTATGCACCTATATGGAATATATCGACCTTGGTAGATAAGGAGAGATCCTATGTGATTTATAAGACTGAGTTCGTAAGACCTCGGCCGGGCAGTAAAAACAGTGGAGAAAGAGTTTTTCACTCTCGAACTTAAGTCCAATAAATCTTGACATATGACAGACGATGGGGTTTGACGAGTTGTCCATGACCTCCGTCCTGTAGGGATCCACGATAGTAGGACTGTATCATACAATAACTGCACCTAGAGGTCATTATTCCATTCTGCTGGGTAGCCACTACATGCTGCTAGATGTCACTGGTGGATGGTGAGACTCACAGAGAATATCTCGATGATCGAATAAACCCTAATGAGTTGAGTTGAAATCGTTCCAACCCATTGAAAGGAGTTTTCAATGATATTGTAATAGAGATCGCAATATATCTCACTACCAGTCAGAATAGAACCTATGGGGTCACACACACTAGAAGTATTGACTGATCCGATGGTTGAAAAGTAATTATGAATCACGAGAAATTCGATTGATAATCAGTAGAAGAAGGAACAATGGAAATTAATTAATTGGACTTAAAACACGAATCCTACTTAGAGTAGGATTCCTGAAGTCCTAGTTGGATTAGAATTGGAAATCCTACTTGAACTAGGACTGGAGTCCTACTTGAAGTAGGATTCCTACAATCCTAATTAGATTAGGATTTTGAATTCAATATGGATTCCTACTTAGAATATGATTCTAGAAGTCCTAATTAGATTAGGACTTCGAATTCAAAGTTGAGTCCTAATTGGATTAGGACTAAAATTAAATAAATCATAATTGAATTAGGATTTCTTAAGTCCCAATTAATTATTAATCTAATGAATTAACATGACTCCTAATTGGTTAGGATTGAAGAGTTTAATTGAGTCATGGTTCATTCAAGTTCTAATTAGATTAGGACTAGCATTGATTAAACCCAAAATTGGTTCACCCTTGTTCTAAGCCTAATTAGATTAGGACCTAACCACAAGTGGCCTTCCTAATTGTCACGCCCCGGACCCGGATCCATGACACGGCCGTGCTATTGCCGACTACCACCCACAATAGCACGCAGCCTCATACCTGGGTAACAGGGTAGTCAAACCAACCAAATCTTTTCATATGAAAGCATTCTTAATACAACATGCTGGTCAGTACCCAAATACAGAGCTTCTATGTAGTTTATGTACACAAAA
The DNA here is from genome assembly GCF_009389715.1 of Phoenix dactylifera. Classification (NCBI taxonomy): domain Eukaryota; kingdom Viridiplantae; phylum Streptophyta; class Magnoliopsida; order Arecales; family Arecaceae; genus Phoenix; species Phoenix dactylifera. The sequence continues at coordinate 93,322 of NW_024068819.1, forward strand.
AGTATACTTGCTTTACCCCAAAAGAAAGAAGCCCTGAAACCAAATTAACGTGTCTCTGGCAGCTATCAGTGATGAGGATCTGAAAGAAAAAGTAAATGAACGGATATGAGCTACACAGCTCAGTAAGTAATCATACATATTCTTACCGGATCGAACATAATGGTAACCATGTTTATGCAGGGTTTGAGAAGCTGACATGCGTATTATCTCACAATTTATTATGGCAAAATATGTATGCTTGGAAAACAAGCAGTATTTTCAGTCAAACAGAATTTTCATAAAACATAAGAATTCATGCGATTAGCATCATTTAAAGGAGATAGCGGTTTTAGCAAAATACAACATTTCATAAGGATATATTCAAAAACCCGTTGTAAAACAATGTATGCTTTGGCCAGGCACGTTCATAAATGTCACGGCCCGCCTGCGCAGGGCACGTGACTATCGGGCCCCACCTGAGGGGGAAACACGGGGCTCCTGCCAGATGTGGCCGGTTCCGGGCTCACGCAAAGCGTCCTTCACCCTCACCATTTTCTTCTCCCAAAAACGCATCTGCAGGATTTGAAGCACCCGCCTCATATACCCAGGCTCTGAAACGAGCCTCATGATCATGCTTCAAATATCATTTTCATAAAGTATGCATATGAAACCTGCCCCCGGCATACCGTGGTCCATTCTCTCGGATGCTACTGCGAAGTCCATTCGGCCAACTGGCGGGGCCAGCTAGTCATTCTCGGCCACTAGCAAGGCCAGCGAAGTTATTCTCGCCACTAGCAAGGCCAGCTCAGTTGCATGTCGATCGAACAGTAGCATCTTTGAGCCCATTATAATAGTGCCTTTGGCTAGCTAAGATTTTATAAACTTACATGCATGGATTAAAATATTAGCATCATCAGTTGCATACATAGCCATAGCTTCTGAGATCATGCAAGTTACTTA